>NW_025947668.1:58410-217719 GCF_000764305.2 Hyalella azteca
GTGCATCTGACTGTGACTGTACCTCTGCGGGTGCAGGTGCGTTGACTGTGCATCTGACTGTGACTGTACCTCTGCGGGTGCAGGTGCGTTGACTGTGCATCTGACTGTGACTGTACCTCTGCGGGTGCAGGTGCGTTGACTGTGCATCTGACTGTGACTGTACCTCTGCGGGTGCAGGTGCGTTGACTGTACATCTGACTGTGACCTCACCCTCCTGGGGGCGGGTGTATTAGCTATAATTGGTGGAATTCTACAGACTGCGCATCTTCTGACAGTGACTGTGTCCACGTTTCAGTAGATTTTTTAATCTTTGTAAAATGTAGATAATATAATATACAAATTTCAATTGCCATCATATTCTCCTATTCCATACCTATAGGATACTTCAGTATAATTATGCCATTATTAATATATAATATATTATTACGGTATATAATTATGATATAACTAAGTATAATTATGGCATATTAATTTATTAAAATCTATCCAAATTCGAGCGGTGATAAAGGTATGGGTCGTGATTCGCATTATACCTTAGCTAATTATATCTAATGGATTTTTCCGTGTTTTCACCGTGGATTTAATCCCTCACGCTCGCTAAACTCCTGGTACAGCTCTAACTTGAAGACAAACAATTTATTCATCTTCAATCCTTTGTTCATGTGAGAAAATATGTACAGCAAGCGGTTTATCAATTACGTTTAGCATTAGATTTGAAGTAAAGGTTTTAATCGATCACAATCAAATTAAATTTTCGTTTGCATTATTCACGTTCACGTAATTGATATTCCATCTAATTTTCCAATAAATTAATGTTTGTCATTTTTCATTAATTGTAAAAAAATTATCTACGATACATTTTTTCTTGATGTCTTTGTATCTGCGCGTGTTTGTCCCGCAGATGTCCCCGTCCCGCGTGCAGGTGTCCGTTGGGGGACGGGCGTCCCTGCGCTGCCTGCTGGACGGCGGTCCGGTCCTCTCGGTCACGTGGTACAAAGACGCCGTCCACCTCAGGTCAGTGGCGGTCTGGTCCTCTCGGTCACGTGGTACAAAGACGCCGTCCACCTCAGGTCAGTGGCGGGCCGGTCCTCTCGGTCACGTGGTACAAAGACGCCGTCCACCTCAGGTCAGTGGCGGTGTCTCTTATACACATCTAGATGTGTATAAGAGACAGATCATGAGCGGTAGTCTCATCACCATGAGCGGTAGGCCCATCATCATGAGCGGTAGTCCCATCACCGTGAGCGGTAGGCCCATCATCATGAGCGGTAGTCCCATCACCGTGAGCGGTAGTCCCATCACCATGAGCGGTAGACTCATCACCATGAGCGGTAGGCCCATCATCATGAGCGGTAGTCCCATCACCGTGAGCGGTAGTCCCATCACCATGAGCGGTAGTCCCATCACCATGAGCGGTAGTCTCATCACCATGAGCGGTAGGCCCATCATCATGAGCGGTAGACTCATTACCATGAGCGGTAGACTCATCACCATCTCTTCTTCCGTGTGTCCCTGGGACCTCTTATCATCTGTCTTCCCGAGAAGCTGTACCCATCACTCTTATCAAAACAACCACTCCCCGTTCTTTGGATCAGGATATTAGCAGGTCTCAACGCAGTTCGATGATTCAAAACCCGAGAAAATTGCTATTTCCTGTTATTTCAATTCATAATAGTTCGGCCGCATCTGAGGCAGCAAGTTTAGGGAATTTCTCCGTACGCATAGAGTTATTCTCGTCTAGTNCTATTTAGGTAATTGAAAATCAGATAAAAATAGCTTCCAGGTCAGCTGAATGGGGGAAATTTTGAGGAAAACATACTGAGGTTTGTGCGAGGGTTGTGCAAGAGCAATTCCCTCTATTTAGCGCAGGAGTGAATATCAATCATAATACCTGAAAATATCAATCGCTCTATTACTTATCGAGTTTCAACTCAGATGAAAAAAATATTAATAACCTCCTAACTCCTCAAAGTAGCTCTTTATGCAATCATTTTAGAGTCACAAATCAATATTTACTTGTATTTCTTCAATAATTACAAAAATAATTGAAAATAGTTACAATAATAATTACAAATTACAATAATAATTACAAATTACAATAATAATTACAAATTACAATAATAATTACAAATTACAATAATAAAAACAAGTTACAATAATAAAATTGTAATTTGTACAGCGGTTACGAGACTGCTTCTGGAGCGGACAGCTCCGGGGCGCAGACGCTGCAGCTGCGGATCCCAGCAGCCGCCGCCGCGGACGCCGGGGAGTTTGTGTGCGGGGCGAGCAACGCGCACGGCGATGCGCAGGCGCCCTTTACCGTCGTCGTAGAAGGTATTAATTGATTAATTAAGTAACAGGGCGGTCATAATCACATTAAATTGTTGAAATAAGTTATATTGAAAAATGAAATCGAGTAAAGAATTACACAGTTAAAGTTCTTTTATATTTTATTTTAAAATAATCTATTTAACAAGAAGTTTCAACGAAGACGGCAATGATCGATGAGGAGGGATATGATCATTTAAACCTAAGTTTCAGAGATTTAAACTTTTTTAATTTCCACTCATGATAAAAATCTGGTATTCTGCTCCTCAAGTTGTTGCATCAAATTTAATTGGTTTATAAAATCATGTTTTTTTGTCCAGGCAATATAGTGCCAATGACGAACAGACAAATTTAGATAGATGCTTGAATAATCTACTCGGACCAGCCGAGCTACAATTTGAAATATTGAATAAATATGACTATATAGTAAATGAAGTGCAATTGAATCTTAAAATATGTAATCTTAAACTAAAGTCTAACCTCCCACAAAAGAAAATTAGGCATAGAGTTATGCAACCCCAAAAACAAATTAAATTGACACGCCATTCACGCAAAACGAGGAATAAAGAATACGATTTATTGGCAGAATTGCAGAGATAATCATGACCGATTAATTTGGCGTTCCTGCAGGTACTGATTCGTAGACAGCACTGATCAATGTATATTGGAACCACACGGAACAATGTGTATAGAAGCCCATTACGTACAGATTGATTGAACCGACCAGAGCTCTGAACTGCATAAAAATGAATATCAGGAGCTTGTTCGCCTCGTACCAAACATTGACTTGCCCGCACAGCTGGACAAAGGACAACCGCACTGCGCACCAGAAAAAATTATATTCCCTGTATTATCATGGAAGATTATTAAGCGTTCAAATTTAAGAAATTATCGGTGAGAAATTTAATGTCTCACAACCGGTATTACTGCAATGTTATTTTAACATTATAGAAGTCTTGATAATAATCGGATATATCGATTGATGGTAGGAATGATCGATTATATCGAATACTTGTTTATGGATAATTAAATTTATTTATGATCAATTACATTGACTGATGTTTGACTGACTTGACCTACGATCGACTGATTGCTTATTGACCGCTTTGACTAACGATGTAAATGTAGTGCTTAAGTGAAGTGCTTGGTGATTGAGTGAGTGATGGTGATCGAGTGCAGTGCTTGGTGATTGATTGAGTGATGGTGATCGAGTGCAGTGCTTGGTGATTGATTGAAATGCATCGTGCTCAAGTGATGTTCTTGGTGATCAAATGTAACACAAAGTGATCGACAATTGTGCTTGATCGTTTTTTTTAAATTAGATAGAAATTAACACTTGGTAATGGAAGGTAGAACTTGGTTATGATATTACCTGGTGATGAAGGGTATTAGTAGTAGATGAAATGACATAATATACTACTAAGGACTAGAATTCAACGTATAGGACTATTTACCTGTGCGCTCTCGGTTAGAATCAAACATTTAATTCTGTAACCTACAAAGGATTTTTTTGGGGGGTTCCACGTTTTGATTTATTGTTTCACGGAAACCGACACAGATGTCCCTGGAGCCCCGACCGCAGTTCAGGTGCGTGAGAGCGACGCGCGTCACGTCTCGCTCTCGTGGTCGCCGCCACCAGCGTCGTCGTCGGTGAAGGCCCCCGTCATGTCCTACGTCATCACGATTGAAGAGCACAGGGACGATGGTATGCAGAGCCTGTCCCATATTTTTTTACATTTGTTGGAAATGTAAGGGAACCAGATATAGCAGTGACAAAATTAGCGAAAAATCACACGTCTGATTGTTGTTTCAAAATATTACTTCATTCATGCCTTACTCTTATCATGTAACAATAGTAAACGATGAGTTACCTCTGATTATTACCGCTTTCTTTTTTCTCATGTTCATCTTCGTTCTTGTTTCCACTCGGCCCTTATTTCGTCTTTTCTCCAGTTTCCTCCTTGCACTTGTCTCCACCTCATTATCCTTCCATCTTCGACCACTCAACTGCAAGAAAACATCAACAATTCTCTTCTCTCGCAGAAGCGATGGAGAGCGAAGCGTTGCTGGACCCACAAGCGACCGGCAGTTCGGGGACCGGTGACCCAACCACGAGCGTCGGTGACCGCAGAGTCGAAGTTTTGGTTTCTGGGGCGAGCCTCAGCCACCGCGTGTCCGGTCTGCTGCCGTACACCTGGTACAGCTTCTCTGTCGCCGCCCAGAACAGCGTAGGGCGAGGACCGAGTTCTGGACCCTTACGCCACCGCACCCTGGAGGAAAAGCCGTCTGCACCGCCCACTAATGTGCAGGTCAGTCGGTGCACCAATTTTAAGGATCCTTCTGCACCACCTACTAATGTACGGGTTAGTCGGTGCACCTATTTTAAGAAGCCGTCTGCACCGCCCACCACTGTGCAGTTCAGTCGGTGCACCTATTTTAAAAAGCCGTCTGCATCGCCTATTAATGTGCAGATCAGTTAAAGCAACATTATAAAAAGCTGTCTGCAGTGTAAACCTATGAACAGGCCACTCATTCGAAGAAGCCGTTTAAACTGCCAGTCGTGCAGTTTCTTCGGTGCCAACAGTTTGAGAAGCGCGTTAATGCGCATGTGTATTGGTGTATTGCAACAATTATTTACACTGACTGTACATCGAAATAAAGAATTGCATTTAATTAAAGTAGAGCAGCGGCAAGTGTGTAATGAAGGCTTATGCTTCATCGGGTTCGTTACGCGGGTGCATCAAACATCAGCCACCAAAAACTAATTTATTGAACAAGAACAATAATTAAACAGTATTGTTAGAAAGGTTGACACGACTCTAGATAAGCTAAGTGCCCAGTCCTACAATTCACAATAGGTGACAAAGGTCGTAGCACATCCCAGATCCTGGGAGCACACGAAGATCCTTCCAAGCAAGTACTTGGAATACATGGTCCCTGAGGCAGCTCACTCTCGTGACCCGCAACCCTACATTGGAAATAAATACTTCCATACTGACTGATATTATAACTTATGCACTTGCATGACAGATTCCATATATGATCACTTTTTAACCAATTTACATGAAACAGAAATAGCTAATTTATTGTTAGGATACCTTGGGCTAATATAGCAGCTCACCAATAAAGGCAGTGTAAGATGACTTAAAGCACAGCAGAAGAGTGGCACAATAGGTCAACTAGGCCTGAAAATGGGTTGTTCACGGTAGGACCTCCTCTTAACGACTGACCTAACGCACGGTATAGTCTCTCGTAAGAACGATTTCCTTTTGGTGTCTTCTAATATGTAACTAACTACCTTACAAAGTGATAGCGCACGGCATGAGTGACACTCACGAATTATATCTTGAGCCACTTACGAGTTTTGGAACTTGCCCATCGCTAGTGATCGCACTAGCAAGGTGCATTGGAGGCACGTACCTACTCAACATGCAGGTGATATGCATGGTAAATGATGCATACCCTTTGAACCAAGTTATATAGCCTTTCCGTTCTCTATGTACTAAGAATTGGTTTTACTAACAATGGAGGGCTGAATTAACTCGTCTTGTACATCTTTTCTCGTTGCAGGTGATGCGCTGTAATAGCTTCTTGTCCTTCCTCTATTCACTGTGGATCGTCTCAGGGGTGCACTGCACCAGGTTCTTGTCCATCCTTCATTCACTAAGGATGTGGTTCTTTGCAGGTTGTGCTCTGCACCAGGTTTTTGTCCATCCTTTATGCACTCAGGATGTGGTTCGTCGCAGGTGTGCACTGCACCAGGTTTATGTCAACCCTTTATGTACTCAGGATCTGGTTTGTTGCAGGTGTTGAGTTCGAGCTCTCGATCGCTGCGCGTGTCGTGGCTGCCGCCGCCTCGCAACGCCTCACACGGACGTCTCTTGGGCTACTACCTCGGCATCCGGTTCCGCCTCCCCAGGTTCGAAGCCTCGCCTCACGCCTCACATTCATGCGCCAGATTAGGCATACCTGTAGCTAACGCTTGATCAAATTTGCGCATCATGATATTTGTCATTGACAAGAAGGTTTAGTACTTACGGTGGTCAAAGCCCCCAGGCGCCACTTGTGGCTCTAATTCGGTCCATGAACACTTGGCTGTATCATTGAGTTTACTTAAAGGAGATGATGAAAGACGTTGAATTCTTAACGTATCGGCAGCACGAGGGACGGTGCAAATGACGAAGACAGCGCTTACAACTTCACGACGGTGGGCGGTAGCGACACTTCGTCCACCGCCACGCACACCATTGTCACTGACCTGCATCCTCACTCCTTCTACGACGTAATAGTCAGGGCTTTCAACTCTCGAGGGGCTGGACCCTCGTCAGAGCCCGTACTGGGGCAGACTCTTCAAGACAGTGAGTGTTGTGCTAGTTCCTCGGCCTCATTTACGCAAATTTTTTCTGAGGCCGAGCTTCGATGCCTTCCCGTCGCTGATATTTGTTGCAGCAAAACATGTTGAATTGTACGTCATTGCTCGTCGAGGACGCAGAGGCTCTCGTTTCAGAAACGAAAGGCCGTTTATCATCCTAAACACTTATTGTTTGTTATTTCTGTATCCTAAGCAACGTATAATAAACCGTACTAATTGCTCGTCAGAACCCTCGGCACCCCCTACATCACTGACGTGTGAGGGCCTGAGCGCCACGTCGCTGCTGGTCTCTTGGTCCCCTCCGCCAGAGGGCGCTCGTAACGGGGTGGTCACGCGCTACCGAGTGTCGTTTTCGGCTCTTCGCCACGCCGGTGAGTTGCCGGCGCTGCGGAACTTATTTCGCTTTCTTCACTTACGATATAATCTTCAGAAGAGATGATGATATGTGTACGTGAGATTATAAAGATGTTTCATTGTAAAATAATTTCTGCTTTGAATTTGCATCTTTGTTAAAGCTTAACCGAAACCATTTTTCTAAAGAGTGCTTTATCAGCAATATGCCAAATTCATAATATATACTCGTGCCCTTGCTGTTGGAGCTTCTAGAGAATTAAATATTTCTGTTTGTGGGATACACTTAGTAATAATTTCCTGGGTTTTGTTCTCCTGTTCATGTAAAATTTTTAGTAAAACATCCGGAATTTTTACATTTTAGCTTCTAGCTCAACATATTTATCGCCTTTCACAAGGAAGATTTTTGTTTATATTTGAAGTTCATTCGTTCAATTGCTTATGTCCAAGTGGAGATTTTTTGTCGCCTGTCAGGTTTTTTTTCAATGAATAAATTCAAGCAACGTGGGACGGATGCAATTTAGTATTTTGCACTCGCAAGGTAGATTGTTAAAGGTTAAATGATGTACCTGCATGCATAATTAATTAATTCAGAATAATCAAAACATTCAATCGTATGTTTATGTTGGCTACTGGAAAATGCAGGGTTCAATTTTCAGTTAATAGTATGTTTTGTTTAATATATATTTATTTAAAAATATCTAAGTAGTAATTATATTTTCAACTGCAGTAAGGACGTCTAAAAAATTATTTTCATGCCAAATACCTCACGTCTTCAGTTATATCATTTCTCTTGATGTCGTCCGCGTTGTGCAAGCATTTGCACTTTTCCGTATCCCAGATCCGGCGACCGCACAGCCTTCAGGACAAACATTTCTGAACCTCGCAACAGTAACGTCATCTGAGTCGTCCTTGAGTGATGATGAACAGAACGTCGATGTTCACAAAGTAACATCGGCGCAACTGGAAAACCTCGAGGAGTTCACGAACTATTCGGTGGCCGTCGCAGCGGCTACTGAAGCCGGTGTTGGTGTCGCTTCTGAAGCTGTCATTTGCACCACGCTCGAGGACGGTGAGATTTCTTCGATTTGTATTAATTTAATTATCTATAATTTGCAATAATATATGCGCAATAATTGTATATGATGTACAATAATTGATTATCGAAACATGTTTTACCGTTTACCGAAAATAAGTAATATTTTTTGTTATTCTTCTCTGCGAGATAAGTATCCATCTCGACATTTCATTAATTTATCAATGCGTATGAGACCAGATGAGATCTGCAAGCATCGAAAAATGAAAGCAAAATGCTTGACGAATGTAATATTCAGCTCGATTTAGATATCGTGGATATCAATATGTAACTATTTCTTATTTTTCTTTATTAGTCATTCTATCGATCTATCTCTCTGCTGTTGCCATTTCTATTTATTGCAACCACCGTATTTATTTCTGTTCTTCATTGCAGTCCCTACGGCCATCAAGGAAGTGAAGGCCTTCGCCACAGGCCCCCAGAGCGTGATGGTGTCTTGGTCGCCCCCCAGAGCGGCGAGGGGGCGGCTCACCCACTACACTGTTTAAAACGCCCTACACACGATGCCTGATTATTACAATGCATTGCAATAATCAGTATAATGATAATTCTCTTATTTCAATATCTTCCAATCAATTCAATGCATTGTAACGTCGTCGTGAAGTTATACAGCTTATCTTTGCCAAACTTTGGAAGAAGTGCCGTTCAATTTGATCTGCAGGTATTCAGAGGCCCAACCTTTCCTTTATTATTCAATGCTTATTCAAAGTCTTATTAAGTCTTAAGACTTAATAAGTCTTAAGACTTAATTAATAAGTCTTAAGTCTTATTCAATGCTGTTGTTACGGTAGGCTATTGAAATTCGCATTAAACTTATCCTGAGGAATACCCGATTCGTCAATATATACGCCATTGTGTGGGGTTTGCAGGCATTCAATCGGTTCACTGCAAGTCACATTCAACTATCGAGTGACTATAACCCACATTGTCCAATATTACGCAGTTTGTGTGATCATTCAGGAGATGCTGCAACAGCCGCTTATAACATTTAGCCGAATATAACCATCCTTTTATCCACCATTATGCAGTTGCATGGTGTTATAATTCAAGAGATGCAACGAGACTCACATATAGCGTTCAGCCGAATATTATCATCATTTTATCTCCCATTATGCAGTTGATGTTATAATTTAGGAGATGCAACGAGAACCACATATAGCGTTCAGCCGAATATTATCATCATCATATCTCCCATTGAGCAGTTGGTGCGGGCATCTGGTCGGTGGGCGGAAGCGTGCTCGTCAATTGGAAGCACGACGCACTCCTGCAATGCCGCACCGTCGGCGATCTCTTATTTCAATATCTTCCAATCAATTCAATGTATTGTAACGTTGTCGCGAAGTTATACAGCTTATCTTTGCCTAACTGTGCAAGAAGTGCCGTTCAATTTGATCTGCCGCTCTGAGGCCCAACCTTTCCTTTAGTTTTTTATCTATCCCTATTTCACAGTCTTTTTTAATGCTATTGTTACGAGTAGACTATTACAATTCGCATTAAACTTATCCTGAGGAATACCCGATTCATCAATATATACGCCATTGAGTAGCGTTTTCAGGCATTCAGCCGGTGCACTGCAAGTCACATTCAATTATCGAGCGACTAAAACCCACATTATCCAATATTATGCAGTTGGTGATGCCGCAACAGCCGCATATAACGTTTAGCCGAATATAACCATCATTTTATCCACCATTATGCAGTTGGTGTTAGAATTCAGGAGATGCAGCGAGAGACACATATAACATTTAGCCGAATATAACCATCCTTTTATCCATCATTATGCAGTTGGTGTTAGAATTCAGGGGATGCAGCGAGAGACACATATAACATTTAGCCGAATATAACCATCCTTTCATCCACCATTATGCAGTTGGTGTTAGAATTCAGGAGATGCAGCGAGAGACACATATAACATTTAGCCGAATATAACCATCCTTTTATCCAACATTATGCAGTTGGTGTGATCATTTAGGAGATGCCGCAACAGACACATATAACGTTCAACCGAATATAACCATCATTTTAACTCCCATTATTCAGTTGGTGCGGGCATCTGGTCGGTGGGAGGCAATGTGCTGGTTAATTGGAAGCACGACGCACTCCTCCAATGCCGCACCGTCGGCGTGCCGGAGCCCTCCAGGACCTGGACCCGCGGAACGGAGCGCGTCGCTCTAAACTCCCCGGGGTGCGCTTGCCAGGTTTAACCCAGCCGACATTCAATGCACTTTTGAGTACTAAAATAACTTGATTGATTTAACAGCAAATTTTACAAAAAGTTTATAAGCACAACAAATGGTCAAAATTTACAAGTTCCTTAGCGAAAATACCTCTCGGAGCCAAACTTCATCGTTACTTCGGTTATCCTAGAATTCAAGTTAGATCACTTGATTCCAAAGTGCGACCAAATTTCACACTGCAGACATTCAAACCTAAATTAAAAAATACAACACAAACTTTGAAATAACCACAAGGAGACAGGCCTATCTATTTACAGTTTCATGAGGATAAGAACTGAACGGGGCCTTTACACTATAGGCATCCTGTTAGGAAATACAAACGCTGGATCTTAAAATTTGCATTTTAAAAATACTGATTGTGGACGCAACGAAGTACGAGATTTCATAAGGTATTTCATTAAAAAGTTTTCTTATATAAAGATAGTGTGAATTTTTGCAATATTTTCTGTCCTTTTAAATTCTCGGTGAATGTATTCCCTATTACTTATTTTTATTCCGTATCTTGCACATTTCTAACTTGGCATTATCTTAACGCTTAAGTTTCTGGTATTGAAGTGTCGGGAGGATTGTTTGATTTGAAAATTAATTTAAGAATCAATTACGATTTATTTTGAACTCTCGGTGCAGGCTCGTAGTGCTGGACGACGGCTCGCTGCGTCTCGTCTCCCCGGGCCGAAGTCACAGCGGCTCCTACAGCTGCACGGCTGCCAACAGCTACGGCTCGGACACCATCACGTACAACGTCACCGTGAGAGGTCACTCTCATCACTACTACTTTTTTATGGCAACTCATGTAGCTCGAGATACATTCTAACTTACAAAAAAATTTGAACTATTCCACTAGTCACGAGTGGAACAATGGGGTAATTTACAACAATTTCAGGTTCATTTACAGTTTAAAAACCAGATCATGAATCATAGTTGATTTTTCATTCAACGCAGCAAAAAAGTAGCCAAGGAGTAGTATTGGGTTCTACACTTCTTTAGTTCACATATTCTTCATTCCAATTATTGACTTTATTCAATTAATGGTGTTCCGTGTACCCAATTTGAGTTATGGGTTTCAGTTTTTATTCAAGACGCTCCCCGTAAGTCATAATGATTTAGTTATATGTTTCAGTTTTTATTCAAGTTAAGTCATAATGAGTATGTCTGTTAACATGAAAATATATTTCCAATCAGTGCCGCCGTCGCCACCTGAGCTGCACGTCACAGAAACGACCTCATCGTCCGTCAGGCTGCAGTGGGACGTTGCAGACGAAGGAGGCGCCGCTGTCACGTCTTTTGAACTCGTCTACTCGTAAGCTGACCGCATGCTTGCTGATCGAGTTAGGCTGTTTTCCGCCCCTATGTATCTAAATTCGTCTTTTTTGGTGAAAACTTTCCTGAAAAATGTAATGCCATGTCAGATAGACTAACTACGCTCTCATCTGTTGATATGGACTCGCAATTTGGTGCTTTTTTCAAAAGATAATAACGAAAATAGAATCCAATGCAGAAGGAGCGAAAAAATAACAATTGTTATTGGAGCGTATATTTTTTGTATTTTTAAGCGTCATTCTACCCGCTGTTGGCCTCAATTCACGCAGTACAGAAGACGGGCCAGCAGTGAACATTAACGTGCGAGGTGACAGCCACACCGTGTACGGCCTGCAGTGCGGCACGCGCTACAACTTCCACATCACGGCTCGCAACGCCATCGGTGCGTGTCAAGAGATACACCAATACTCTAAATATGATGTATAATAAATTATCTGAACACTCAAAGTGTGTCTGAATGATTCACGTGAGCGTCATTTTGTCAGGGTCGAGCGAGCCATCGAGTGTTGTGACGGCTCGCACGAAGGGCCGAGCTCCCGTGGCTCCCCCGCTGTTCCAGTTCGTGACCAGCAACAGCACCCAGGCCACCCTGTACCTCACCCAGTGGGACTCTGGGGGCTGTCCCATCTCCCACTTCGTGGTCCAGCTCCGCGACTCCAACAACCACTGGACTACGGGTCTGCTCCTTTGAAGGATAATTTCATATGCTCCTAAATAACTAAAAAATTTTGTGCACGTTGTATTGAATTTTTATCACACTATAAACTAGCAACCTGCGATACATTTGCATTTAAATTAGGCAAAATTTTTAACTCTAATGTTTATCGCATAATTAGTCGTACCATTCTAGTTCGTCCGATGAATAAACGCTCGTTTAAGGCGTTAAATACGTTGTCGAGTTTTCGACGGATTTTCATAAACGAAATTTGTTTTTGAAAATTATTAAAAAAGAATTGAGTCCGACTCACGTTATTTAAATTTGTGGTGCAATTATGAAACTAAAACGACATTTAAGGGATATTTCATTACATTAGCACCCTATATATGTGCCGTGAAATTCTACGGTGAACACTCGTAATATTCAAGTATCTATGACGTGTTTCGGGAGTTCACAATAAAAGGAACTATCCCATTTTGCTATAGAAGCAAGCAGGAAATAAGTTCTATACAAACAAATTAACAGATCTCTCAATAATATCATTTGTTGCAGTGAGCTCGGAGGTGTTGCCGAGCAGGACGTTCGCGGTGACGGGCTTGTCGGGCGGGGGGGACTACGACATTCAGGTTACGGCGCATAACGCAGCCGGCGCCACCAGGGCGCTCTACTCCATCTCTACCCCGCTACCACAAACTGATGGTGACTTCCACGTCATAAAATTCAATAAAAATTGTGCATATTTGTTTCGAGGGCCTAATCGACTTTCTTCTTACACGAGTATTAGTACGTCTTATTCATGTCTCCGTTTACAATTGAAGGAAGTTACTCATATATGCCTCTTAAACTGCGGGGATTATCAGATGTACATTCCTTTCAGTTCATAGATCCGTCCTTGATGCGCTATCTTTTACTTTACGAATTCGTGCGTAATATTCATTCGTTCTACCGAATACAATTGATATTGCTATATTTTATGCACAAAAAATAATTGTTATCTCCTACTTGCATCAATTTGAAAAAAAAATCATTGAAGGCTAAAGTTTGTTTTCTCAGCGTCATCGTTGTAACATTAGCCCACAAATAAATTGCACTGGACAAGTCTTCTCAAGACCTTCAAGCTTTGTCTGAATGGGTCGCCTACCAAAGACCACCACTGCCCTGGATGTAATGGACCATCATGATTCCTTCCTTCCGGAACATAGCCTTCAACACTTCAAGCCGTCCGTATCTAGGCCGTGCGTCGAATCAGCCCTCGGTCGAACGGCTACTTGTCGAAATTTTGGAACAGAAAACAGAACGGTGCTATCTGAAACCTAACCTCAGATGCGGTGAACGTAAACTTACGTAATTTAACGATGCCCGGAAGTCATATTCGATCCGCGGCCTGGAGGTGAACGGCAGGTTCTATGCAAGGCCGGAGGAAGACAAATCCGAGTGGTGCACGGCTGATTGGTGGATGTCCAGAGAGATCCAAGGCGTTCGATTTAGGGCTTATTGGTGCACAAAATTGGTGGTGCACGGCTGCGCTCCCGTCTGAATATCAACCTCAATGTGCATTCACTCAGTAGCGAAGCTCCCAACCATGGAGTGAACGTGGTCGCCAAATGTGCGGCTCCACTATCTCTCAACTCGTAATAAAAAGAGCTAGATATCATATATTATTATGTTTCCATGTTTTATTTTGCTTGTGACGCCTCATGCAATGAAACTTCAGACGCTGGCACGGCATGGGACGGCCTCGAGCGCTCCAGACCCGCCACCCTGCAGCCAAGTCCCTGGAACGAAGTGCGCATCGTCCTTCCAGTCTGTCTCTCGCTGCTGGCGCTCGTCGCTGCCGGCGTCAAGGCTCTTCTATGCATCAGAAAAAGTTGGTCTTTCCAGTATCTGCGTCAAAAGAAAATTAATTGGTTCATTCCGTGAATTATTTCGCTAGGTCCCACTGACGGCACTTCACTAAAGAAGAGCAGTTGGAAATCATTATTTAGTCTACATATTAATCGAAATTTATTACATTTATGCGGGGAACAAAGTAATCAGAAAACAAGTTGCCCATTTCCATTGATTACTTTTGCACTTCATAAGCGAAGAAGCTTATTGTGCATCAGTGGTGCTTCATATAAGCAGCATTCAAAACTCAGTCTCTTTTCAAATCTCATAATTTGTTGCTATAGGTAAATCGTGAATTTAATGGTGTTATCTATTAATTTCTTTTTTACTGCTATTATCAACCTTTTTTTTATGTGTTCTGTTTAATCTTATTTCGTATCAACGCAAATCCAATTACATGCTTGTATATATCACTACGCTTATTTATGAACGTGGTCTGCTTTCGGTCTCGCAATTTATTTCTTTATTAGTAAGTGTGCTACCTATGGATTTAAAAGAAATTGTCTGTCATAAAAAAATATTATAGTTAATTAAAAAAAACTTTTCTGGTGATTATTTCGTCAAATATTTTTCGTTTGTACGGGCATTTCAGGGAAATCGAACACAACGAGCAAAAAGGAGACGTACAACGCAGCCGACGACCATTGCCTGTATGAGGCGGGCAAGCCTGCGGTCGTGGCAACTCACGACGCTCCGGACTACACTGAAATTGCGACTACGCACGGGGAAGATGGTGAGAATGACCGATATTAAAGGATTTACGTTGTTGTTATTTCAATATAGATGTAATGAATCCGAGTCATTGAATAAAATGGTCACAAATAATCTGTGCATTGAAGAAATTTTGAATCCTAATTGACTAGAAATTGAAGAGTACAGCTTACCTGCGCACGATTGATATTAAATGTAATTAAATTAAACTGCAATTCTTAAATATGCGTTAAATATTGTACAAATGTTTCTTATTCTTGACCAGGCTTTGGGGACTCAGACACATATGAGTGCGCCTCAAACTCCCAATTTGGGCCACTCCCAGCCAAGCCTCCCCACTCGACCACAGCTCCGTCCCCGAACAGAGGAAGGCCCCGTGTGTGTCACGGGGAAGCCGTCACGACGTTTTCTGATAACAAGTCAAATAAAAGTCGGAGTTATGCAACGCTCGTTTACCAGGCTCCTTCCGTCGGCAACGTAGATTCTGGAAACAGAGTAAGTGTTTGGAATAGCGTAATGAATAAAATTTATCATTCGAAGTACATACTTATATTCTTTTGACTCTCATTTTTTGTCATTTTCAAACTTTCTGCTCATCACACAACGCTTACGTACTAATTTTATAGATTCAGACCGCATGTTTCTCCTTAAATTGTATAATTTTCACGTATAATATAAATTCGTCCGCTTGATTAGATCATGTTCGCCAGCATTCAGTATTAACCACCTTGCCGATTTGACAATAATTTTCAAACTATCGAGGGATTCGTGCTCGCAACTTGCTGCTCCAATCTTTGTGATCTTAACCACTCGGTAATCCCTTGCACAATATGCTGTCTCAATTGTTTTAAATGTGCTCAATGTACAGAAAGTCCCGCTTTTACAGGATAGAGACTGCGGCAGAGATTCATTTCCGGATAGCAAAGTGCTGCAGAGCAACGCTCCAGCAGCAGGGCTCTACCACGAAGAATCGGTGTTAGTAAATGGAGCTACCACTACCACTGCATTCCACGCACCGAAGAGCAGAGCGTTCATACACGTAGAGATACCTCACAGGTTAAGCTCCCACCAGCCCACGCAACACGNACAGGCCCCCAGAGCGTGATCGTGTCTTGGTCGCCCCCCAGAGCGGCGAGGGGGCGGCTCACCCACTACACTGTTTACTGGGACTCTGCTGCCAGTCGCTCGTCTCAGACGCACTACAAGAAAGTTGAGCCCAACCATCATCATCTCAAGATCAAAGATCTTCCCCAGGAAACAATCGCGGTGGGTAAAATAATCTTCTGATATCTGATAACGACATAACCACGTCATTATTTAAATGACGCTCTTGTGTCTGATAACGAAATTATCAATAAAACATGTTGGCAAACATTTCTAGATGGACGGCCTTCTCAAAAAACCTCGATACAGCGTGAAATTCAATAGTTATTTTATTTAAATTATTCCCCACCTTGATTACGTCATCAAATAGTTAACTGAAAAAATCAGCATTGCGAAAATGTTCAATTAACCGTGAAATTAATGTCAATGAAGGTGCAGAAATGTCTGAAACATATTGATTAATTTGACCTCAAAAATATTTTAGAATATCATTTCATTTCCGATTCACTCTCACAATATTCACAACTAGAATATTTCTATAATTTATTATTGTTATAGCGATGATGCATGAAGCGATAACATGGTGACTCTCTCCGAAGGTGTGGGTGACTGCATCAACATCTATCGGGTCGAGTCCTGAGAGCGACAAAAAGACCGTCACTCCATCGAACACCGGTAAGAAATTCCTGATAATATGACAAATCAACTAAACACCAACCGCTTCAAGTAAGATCTTCCAAATGAAAAATACGCCCTACATACGAGGCCTGATGATTTCAATGCATTTCAATAATCAGGATAATGATAACTCTCTTATTTCAATATCTTCCAATCAATTCAATGTATTGTAACGTTGTCGCGAAGTTATACAGCTTATCTTTGCCTAACTGTGCAAGAAGTGCCGAGCAAAGTGCTGCAGAGCAACGCTCCAGCAGCAGGGCTCTATCACGAAGAATCGGTGTTAGTGAATGACGCTACCACTACCACTGCATTCCACGCACCGAAGAGCAGAGCGTTCATACACGTAGAGATGCCAAACAGGTTAAGCTCCCACCAGCCCACGCAACACGCACAGCACAGGCCACATTTCGTGGAGTATCAAGCTCAAGAAGCACCACGCATTTTTTACAAGACTCATCAAGAGAAACGTAATCAGAACGTTGAATTTATTCATGCAAGTGAATCAAAAGCTCACATAAAAGTTCGACCATCAGAAATCGAAAACAATCGTTTTCTTTAAAGCCATTATACGTTGTTTGGACCTTGTGCGTGAATTACTCCTACATTAGTATATCAGTCGCACTAATCTCCTTTTTATGAAAATGTTATTTTGTAAAAAATCTTTGTGAATTCGAAACTAATGTGTTAAATTCGAAACGTCGCATTCCATTAAAATGCCGTTTTGTAACCTGCTTTTTGATTTCCCAGCGCCAGCAAGAAATTTTGTCGTTTCATTGAAAAAACAAGTAAGAATATTATTAACTCGTCCTCGACAACTTACCCTGATCTGGACCACGGCTGCGCCCTCGTACCTATACTACCTAATAATAATGACCCTTTCCTGATGCCAGCTCGGTGCGCCGACTCCCTTGAACTTTATGGCTCTGAAATGTGTGATATAAACGAAACTTTAACCGTGCAGGGAAGTAAACTCGATATTTTTAACACTTTATTGATAACGAAGGCACTGGTGGATATTGATGAATGTTGTCTAAATACAGAAGCAAGAACAAAATAACCCAAAATAAACCGAGCGGATGGCTCGAACTGAGGCTAACTGATCGTGATAACTCAGTTAGGTTCTGTAAACAAGGGAAAACAAACTTAAAATGTGGCAAGGAATGAGTTGACCTGCGTTATCATTGCCAAAATAATTCCGAACAAATGAAAAAAAACACAAAAAAATGTATAAATCATACTAAATAAATTTACCATAACACTCACAAAAAATTCATCACCGGTGAAGCGACAGGTGCTTCATGACCAACCGAATGAAAGTGACGCATATCGAATTATCGCGAACAGTAGGATGTTTCTCTACATGAAAATGCTAGTAAAACCAAAAAGATAAAACACTTTTGAAAACATGATTACGAATTTAACAGAACAAAATATAAGAAATAACTGTTTAATGATCGCAAAAAATGACAAGAAAAATCGCTCTACAAGAATATAGTGCCGCATGAGGCGCGGCTACAGAGGTACATTAGCGCAGTGCGACAAAATATTACTGGCTTATCCCGCGGAAAATTCTGTCAAATGTATCTTTCCTATGACACTTGGATAAGAATTATTTAAGTGTAATTCCTCAATGGTTTTCGGTTCGAATAATAATTGTCAATATAGTATAATTGGAGGAATGAAATAGTGGGAGTGGCACTCTAAGGTAGTAATTATTTAAAGTTAGACACTGTGATGTATTATTACAGGAATCGATCAGGTAGCTATATTGACACAATCGCAAGCCACACGATTGCTGGAGTCGTCTTAAGTAGATGCGAATAGAGGCTGGCTGCTGGTGCAGCTAAGAGATGTTGGTCTGCGACTGCCTCAGAGAAAACTTTAGTAGCTTATATATAATATATAAGTACGAAAATGACATCATAGAAGGTGATGTGGGAAATGCTACTGAAAGTTTGGGTGTTGACGTAAGACAACCTGACATGTCCGCCCTTGCCAAAATATAAATCGATTATTATTTAGTAGCAAGTACGATTACTTCGAGGTGAACGCGTTAAACTTATGGCACTTTACTCAAGTAAAATACTAAATGAAAAGTAAACAATTATATTGATTACTAATAGTAGCGTAGGAGCTAAGCTTGACGCTAGTAAAGCACTAGTTGCAACTAAGTGTCTCAGAAGGAGAATCAAAATTATAATCAGTTGATAGACGCCAACGGGCATAAAGCAAAAACTGAAAAACTTGATTCTATCCTACGATGTGCTTAGAAGCTCGGCACTTCTTTGCCAGGTCTTTCATTTCTTTCTTCTGATAGTGTTCCTGAGGGCGGGGCGTGGCTCGCAGAAAAAATATTATTAGCTTTTCTAATATTAGCATACATATTGATACCTTAATCTAAAAATACAATGATTTTAACTGAAGTGGATCATTCAGTGGATAAATGAATGTTACGTTAATTTAATTGGGCTTGGGCAATTTTTTTACCCATTTTAATTATCAGTTACATTAAATTCATTCATGATCCGGTCAGAAGGTATAGTTTACAAGGGTGTGTCCAAATACTTGGAGTATAATTCAATAATATCAATAATACATATAATTGGTACAGCATGTATCAGTTAATAACATCTGAATGATCTGATCATACAATACTTAAATAGAAGTTAGCAGATTTACTTGACCATAATTAACAAGATACATGTTTATAGAATTTTATGTGTGCTGCAAGAAAAAATTAACACAGAAGGTAGTTTTTGTGAAATTTTAGGCAGATTCAACATCCGAGTGTGACTCTAGTGAGATGATCTCTCTGCCTGTCCTTATTAGTTAAGTGGAAGTTTTGTCCGTGGCGAGCACGTGTAGTGGAGCTACGTACCTTCCCTCCACGGCAGCTGTCGCTTCCGAGGCAGCACGACGAGGTCGTGACATAACTCACGTGATAACTTAGCCGCAAGAGCCGCCGGGTCCACTATACTTCAGTGTAACAACAGTCAACATGGTCGGCATCGGAGGACTTACGGTTTGCTGTGGTGTTACTGCCGCCACGGTATTAAGCACGACATGCTCAACGCCGGGCAACGAACACGACACACGACTCACCCGTGAACGTTGTTTCAACAGACAGATAGCGAACTTTAAGCCAAGAACTACTAGAAACAGGCAAGTCGTTAGCAAACCGTACAAGAAATGGAACTCTGGGAACCAGTACATCAGAGTGTGTCTGTACTCGGGCCTCCAGCGTTTCACCTAACAATTTTACTTTTTTAATCATTGAATTTAATTTATGGTCAATGTGTAAATAACTTGGTGAGGCTTTACTGATATTGTAGGCACTGAGTACAACGGAATCGACTTCAGAGTAGTGGAGCTACGTACCTTCCCTCCACGGCAGCTGTCGCTTCCGAGGCAGCACGACGAGCTCGTGACATAACTCACGTGATAACTTAGCCGCAAGAGCCGCCGGGTCCACTATACTTCAGTGTAACAACAGTCAACATGGTCGGCATCGGAGGACTTAACGGTTTGCTGCGGTGTTACTGCCGCCACGGTATTAAGCACGACATGCTCAACGCCGGGCAACGAACACGACACACGACTCACCCGTGAACGTTGTTTCAATAGACAGATAGCGAACTTTAAGCCAAGAACTACTAGAAACAGGAAAGTCGTTAGCAAACCGTACAAGAAATGGAACTCTGGGAACCAGTACATCAGAGTGTGTCTGTACTCGGGCCTCCAGCGTTTCACCTAACAATTTTACTTTTTTAATCATTGAATTTAATTTATGGTCAATGTGTAAATAACTTGGTGAGGCTTTACTGATATTGTAGGCACTGAGTACAACGGAATCGACTTCAGCTGTTCACTCTTCGCACGCATTATAGCCTCCACGTTAGAGCGAACGTACCGTTTGTACCACGCAGAGAGCACGGTACGTGCGTATATATACCGACACGATATTAGTCGTGTCGTGCGTACAGCGGTGCCGTTTGTACTCAAACAACTTACTTTTACCCATGTTTGTCGCAAGGACGCAATATGCAATTCATTTCGAGTGAACTCACCGTATACAGACTCTTACATACACAAAAATGTATGACATAGTTATAAATACTAAGTTGCAATACATTGAAGATTTTAAGGGAAAATTCTAATTGCATAGTGTCACAATTTTTTAAGCAATGAAATTCGTAAAAATACCTTTAACATTACTAATGCAGTTATATTTAATGAAATTAATGTGTTATTTAGATACATTATATCTTCTCCTCTATTTCAACGTTTCACAGGTTATACTTCAATACGAAGGTGCAACGATTTGTAATCACATTAATTAATAAACATTCAATAATCGTTCGCACTTACATTTTTGTGTTATCCATGAAAACTATATAAACTAATAGAAGGAATACAATGTGATAATTGAGCGTTTGAGAAGTCTTTACAGCTTACTATAGAGGATTAGCGTGCCTCTCTTCACGAGAAACAATTTTTGAATAAACATTCAATCGTGCAAGCAAGACATAAAGCGCAAGCAATAAAAGTAAACGTAAGCATTAAAGTCATTTTAGGCCAATGCAAAAATGTGAAAACATCATCGCTCTGTCTCGGAATAGGAACAAAATATTCTCATGATAAGTCTATTTTGCAATCATAGAGAGCAATATTTCGTTTCGCGCAATATCAAATGTTTGGTATTGAAACTGCTTGCATGACGAATTTTTTATTCAACACGCATGAGCATTAAGTCAGTACCAATTTCTGAAATATGACGGCTGGAGCTTGCTACAATTCTCAGGCAGGCTTGTCGTCATGAACGAGAGAAGAAAAATTGTAAACTCAACACGGATGTTGATGCATTACAAGGAAATCGAATCGAATATCAATCCTGATTTCCTGATCTTTCCGGTCACAGTATGTTGAACATTATAAGTGTTTTTGCACGCTGTTCAATCACAGTATATCAGCCTTCGAAGTTTACAGCTAATTTCCTACTTTCATTTTCAAGTGCGATGAGTTTTACAAAGCAACGGTTCCTACGGAAAGCCTTCGCTTTTTCGTCTTTTTGTTTTGTAAGCTATATATTCAAGACAAGCTTTCGTCTAATGCTTTTTTCAAATATTCTCGAATTTTAGCGAATCTTTGAGTTACTACCCGGTAATAATCAGAATATTCATAGATTGGCATTTGTAACTCAGGTGATACAATAGCTTCGGGGTGATTTTTGTCAGTAGCGAACAACATTAAATGAGGTGAATCACCAATAGTTACGTTAAACGCAGTATTTATCGCACTCGTGCATTAGGGGAGAAATAGGTCTCACTCGCAAAACTTTTCTGCTTCAATAAAATATTTAAGTATTTTAATAATCTTATGGTTCTTTCGTTCGATTAGACCCGAACTAACTGGATGGAAAAGTGCGATTTCTATCTTCTGAATTCCGAAATGTTCATGCAAACTACGCATAAGATCACTTGTATATTCTTTCGCAGTATCAGAGATGAGTTTGCGAGAGCAAGCAAAGGGTGCAAAAAGATGTGTGTGAAGCGCTACAGCGATCGTGTCCGAGCGCTTGACTCGTATGAGTACAAGCACCGAAAAGCGTGTTAATTAATCAATGATTATGATAGTATCATTTAGTATGTATTAGTTTCTGGCACTCGTTTCAGGTAAGGGACATAATTTATCCATTGAAGCAACATCCCGAGCCTGCTCAGGCAAATGAAATTTACCTATAGACGTTTTACGCCCAATGCAACCATTTGCTTTTATATAACTGTCATATGCATGTACAAAATTTAGGATCTGTTGTGTTTCAGTAGGATGCTATAAATTCAATTCAAACCTTTTCGAGATTCCCTCATTATTATGGTCCATATTTGGAGGATCATGACATTTTTTTATTATATCAATCAAAAATTTTCCAGGGACGCGAATCGTTATGTGAAAATCAGCCTAGCCAGCTCATATCACATGTAGTTTGTAATAAAGGAAATCTTTTCTATTCATTAATTATTTAGTTTAACTGACTTTGACTTCCGAGCACCATTATTTGAAAACAGATGCTCATGACTCATGAGTCTTGATCGTATGTCACGCCATACGCCATGCGTCACATTCTGATTGCGTCGCAGTGAGCTACAGTATAAGTCACCGTCCCAGGGCCGTCACGGGTAGAGTCGAGGTTGTGGGTTAATGGGGTTACTGATTGAAGTGCCTCGAGCCGCGGTGTATTTCCTCGTTCCGTCGCAAACAATGCCCAACACATCGGTTAAGCCTCACCAACTTGCTTTGCACATTGATCATAAATGAGTTAAATTCAACGATTAAAGATGTGAAATTGTTAGGTGAAATACTGGAGGCCCAGCGTAGAGACACTGGTGCACTGGTTCCCAGAGTTCCATTTGTTGTACGGTTCGCTCACGATCTTCCAGTCGTTAGGGGTTCTAGGCTTAATTTTCGCATCAGTCTGTTGAAACAACGTTCACGTGTAAGTCGTGTGTCGTAATATTAACTAGAGCAGACGCTACCAGAACTATTGACAGAATTTTTTTCAATGCAGTAAGTTCCGCCTGGAATTCTCCGCAATCTAATTATCATGGTATCTTTACAACAAGCTGGGATAACGGTATGTTTGCTCTCGCGCGAGTAAAGAACTTGGTCAAGTAAACTCGAGTCGACGTTGTTGTCGTTGCTGCTTTCAGAACTGCTCTCACCGAGCGAGGTCATTAAGTGCGTTTCTTGCAAGCTGGGAGCCGCCCATGTCTGAGTCGCACATACACGTGTGTTTGTGTTCAAACACCCATACACAGACATGCCTGTCTGTGTATGGGTGGAGATTCTGCCGTCTGCATGCGCATTGATGTTACATAGCTTCCACGTGTTTGTCTGCATTTCTTTCCTCACAGCAATGAGCGTTAGCATTTGCTTTGCAATCGACGTTTGCTTGCAGCGTAAGTATATATGACTTCATTTCGACGGAAATCAGTAATCGCTTTCGATTTAACTTAGAGATCTGTACCGATCAAGATTTGACATGGAAAACTGCTTTTACCTTCAACAATGAAAGCATATAAGTGGATATTTTTAATTAACATTAAGCAACTGCACGCTTAATTTGTTTCACTTTTGATTGCGATCTCGTCAACGCTTACTGAACCGGCTGATGCTTTTGTCGGTGTAATTTTAAAGTGTTCGTTTATCGCGCTAACTTTAATTAAATTTACATTCGAGCCTGTGTCTAGAAAGGAAAGAATATCACCATTATTGACAATAATTTTCATTACTGGTACACGCACATTGTCGTTGTCAGTGTAGAACATGTAGAACATAATATAGATAGCGAATATGTTTCCCAAGTAGGATCAACAGCAATTAATTTCACAATATTAGTACCATCTTTAAAATCTGCATTAAGTTCATTATTGAGAGCGGCAATATCAGAGTTAGCAATGAATTTCTCGAGAACAACGTCTGAATATAATCTCACTGGATTAAGTTTATGGCTCACATTACGATGAGTCGCTGGCCTTTTTGCTTTAGAACTCGTCAGTTCTTTTTCAGAACTTAAATTAATTACATTGGCAGGAAACAGTTTTCTCGATGAGCTTACGGATTGCTTAGCGATAGACATGCGTCCATCCGAGATAAGGAAATTTGATTCTGATTTCGATCGCTCAACATGTTTACAAGAACATGAACATCGATTATGTGCTAACTTAAAATTAGAACACATGCAACTCTGCTTGGCGTCAATTTTAGCAGTCTCATTAGATAAGGGGCCGGCTGCATTAAAAGTTAGTTACAGTTACAGTTATATGAATTACACTTATTATTATAAATTAGCATTCCTAATACGATTTCAGTAATCAGAAGGCTCAACTTGAGCACGGCGACCAAAGTGGTCCTCACGCCTGTTGTTGGTGTTGTAACCTCCTCTTGCGTTAGTTGACGGTCCGTTGTTGACATCTTGCTGTTGTCCTCCGTGACCGCGGGTGTTGAACCGTCGTGCTCTGCCTCGTCGGTATGAACCACGTGTGTAATGCGAAGTAGAACTTGGGGCGGCCGACGATGTTGCTGTTGGTTCCTTGTAGCTCTTCCCGGTTTGAAGTTCGCTGAAAATTTTCGCTTGAGATTTGCGATAAACATCTTCTTCAGATGCGTTAATATAGTGCGTAAGCGCTTGATAAGCACCTGCAACTCGCATATTTTCTTTTCGTTTTAGCAAAGTCTCCGTGATGACGCGCTTTGAGAAGACCAAACTTGCAGCCATGGCGAAGGAAACTTCTGTTAATATGTCGACCAATGATCTTTTATCTTCTTCTGCGTTGTAACAAGGGCGTTCGACGAATGAAGTTGCTACTTTAATAGAAGCTTCGCGTAGCGCTGAGATGATGTTACACGCGTTTATTTTTCCGGGTTTAGCGGAAAGAGCGACGTCAAATAACTCACGGGACGCATCTACAAAGGAGACTGAATATGTCTTTAGCAAGTCATCCTTAGCCTCTTCATAAGTGCAACCAACATGATCTTCACCGAGATATCCACTTATCACTCCACGTGCGTCACCTAATTTATTATGTGTATGTAGCACGAGCTGCAATATTCGACCTTCGTCGTCAGATAATCCTGTCGACTCGAAGTGGGCCTCCATAAGTTCAAGCCAGGCTTGTACGTCAACTTCTGGAGTTCCGGCTGCTGCAGGTGGTTCACCGTCGAGTACATTACCTCGGAAATATGGTATTTTTCGGGGTGAAGGTGAATACTGCATGGATGGTCGAGAAAATACAGTTGAATCCGTCGTCGGAGGTGCCGATGCTGGAGTTGATGCAGGAACATCAGGCGCTTGTACCACTGCTTGAGCTTGATCCATCATCTCAGATTTTGTTCTAACTACCGAGAAATCACTGTTAGAAAAGCGTGCTTGAGCACGTTTCACTCGAACTGAACTTTTCGATGTATCAGTGTCAATGTCTAAATCACTGTCTGATTTCACCATTTAGAATTCACTCAAACACAAATGTCACTTCAGTTGTATTATAATATTATCGGGCGTCACTGGCAAATGTGTCTTTTCTATGACACTTAGATAAGAATTAATTAGGTATAATCTTTCACCTATTTTCAGTTCGATTTAATGCCCATATAATATAATATGGAAGAATAAATGAGTAGCACTCTAAGGTAGTAATTATTTAAAGTTAGACACGGTGATATATTATTACAGGAATCGCAAGCGACACGATTGTCCTAGTCGTCTTAAGAATATGCGAGTATAGAGGCTGGCTGCTGGTGCAACACTGCAGCTCAGAGATGTTGGTCTGCGACTGCCTCAGGGTAAGCTTGAGGAGCTTATATAGGCATGCAACAATGACGTCACGGAAGATGACGTGGTGAATGGCTAAATGCTACTGTACTGCACATCACACTATGAAGAAAATTCTTAATAGGATTTAAGGTCAATTAATGAAATGTTTTATTGTGACCGTTGGTTTTCCTGATCAACGAAGCTGTGGGCTGTCACAGTATCCATGACAACTTTAAATGCGGACTGATAAAACAAGGTAAATGTGAATGATTAAAATATATAAATGTAGACTAATGAAATAAAACCAATGTTGAGTGATGAAAAAATATAAATTTGGAAATTTTGCTTAGAGTGACGGAATTTGCTTAAATAAATTTTGAATTTTAATTTTCAAATTTAATTTATTTTTTTAGTGACGGAATGACGGAAATAGAGCTCCTGTTCCAAAAATCAAATTGTATCGTAGGTCGCAAATTTTAACAAAATGTCAGCCCATGATGCATGGCCCGTTTATTGTACCTTTCGCATGCCCTCTTTGTTATAAATTACACACGTTGCATCTATTGGATAATAGTTAATTTGCTGAAAATACACCTATTACTCATTGCACAGGCGAAGTTATGCGTAGACAGAATTTATTATTGATTGCAGTCCCAGCTTTGATAATTTCCAGTATATGCCACATATATTTTTCAATGGATAGTACTGAATTCAGAGAAGATTGCAGACACAGACTTTATCAACCAAATGCTATAGGCTTGGGATATATCAAGTACGGCAACTCTTATGCAGTTAGATTGCTTAGCTTATTAATGCAAATTATGCGACGAAAATTAATGCAGAGGACCATCTATAAAATTCTGACCAAAAGAAGCTCGCAGCGATTGCAAACCTCTCCATTAACCGTAAATACCAGCTCCATCCTTGCTTAGCAAAACACAGAAATTAGAATGTGAAGAAAGCGTTGATAAGCGCTATTTAATTTTCTTTGTGACAGAGTGTGATTATCGTAGATCAAACATATATTCAAATCCAGCATTATATGGGAGAAGCATTCCAATTATACGCCAAATGCAGCTGTTGTGAAAACACGGCCTGCTAACCGCCGACTGGTAGCACTTTATGCAATCACTAAAAAAATTTCTGTCAAGTACCTTACGACCTTGTTCGAGAGACGAAAGTATTTGAAATGAATGTCAACGCGTGTGCAAAAATTTTATTAATTGATGCAGCAAGTGGGATGCTTGTAATCAAACACATTTTTGCTCTTGGTGAAGAAATGCAAGTACCGTGGATTGTAAAAATTCCATGAGCGTAAAGATTTGCATTTCTACGTTTCGATGATTTGCATTTCATTCTCGATTTTCGATTTCTACGTCTCACACGAAAGGATAAAAAAGATTGGAGTCTTGATTCTTAAGATAATTTGTATATATTAAAATATCAGGCACACGAATAAAATCAAGCGAGGCGTAATGTTGTCAAATCAGGATTGCAATAATAAAATTTTTCAGTAAAATTATTGCACCATGTTCATGGTGCAACAATTTTGCTACGACATAAAATATTAATTTACATTTATACAAGAAGGTAAATGACACAAACTCAATTCGACAATTTTCACGGAAACTGCAACGATTCAGAGTCTAGACCGCAACAAACCCACTTGGCAAAAAAAAACATGAAAAAAGTGACTTTGTACCAACATGACTAGTTGAACACCAGATCTGAATTTCATAGAAACGCCTGAATTATTAGTAGTAAGCGCTTTCAATTTCAGGTGCTGTAATTTTCCATAGAAACATAAATGATATTAGCAAAAGCTTTACTCGCTCGTTTACAAATAGGTGCTAACAAACGACATCATTTAGATGAAAGATATATTTTTAGAGAGATATATATATTTTTTTATTTTAGGTCTAATTTATCCGTCAGCGTAAATTTTTTTAATTAGCTAGCCTTACAGTTTAGAAGGACCAAAGTCTAATTTAAAGTATACTCTGGCACTTAGAATACTGAATCCTTCACCGAAAAACAATTTCTGTTTGATCAACATTTTGCTGAATAATTATCAACATTTGCGGCGAAGGTCTGATGTGCACGATAACTCAATTGACTCGTTTCGATCTCCAACCAATGAGCTAAGAAGAGCCTCACAGTCAACTGACATCCACATGCTAATGCGCTGTTATAGAGAGCGACAAACATGGTGACATAGACATGCGACCAGAACGGAAAGTACATGCATGGTGACTGATTTAAACATAGCAATGATCTGGCTACCAAGCACGGTGGTATCGTACCCAAAAATTCTTCTGCACTTCATCCTGACTGCCACGTGCTCTGCAATACTCAGGACACCAACATGGCTGCCACGTACTGTGAAGTACCAGGACATCGCCATGGCTGCCACGTACTCTGGAGTACCAGGACATGCCATGGCTGCCACGTATTCTGAAGTAACAGGACGCCGACATGACAGTCACGTGTATTCTGAAGTACCAGGACATCGCCATGGCTGCCACCTACTCTGAATTACCGGGACATCGCCATGGCTGCCACTTACTCTGAAATAATCAGGATGTCGCCATGGCTGCCACTTACTCTGAAATGCCCAGGATGTCACTATGACTGCCACGTACTCTGAAATAATCAGGATGTCGCCATGACTCGCGTACTCTGAAGTACCAGGACATCGCCATGGCTGCCACTTACTCTGAAATACCCAGGACGTCATCATGACAGCCACGTACTCTCAGTTATCCGACGTATCGCCATAACCGCGAACGTTTTCTGAAGAATCCAACACTTTGCCTTGACTATCACGTGCTCTAAATTTTTTGCTCACCCAGCCATGGCTGTCACGTACTCTGGAGTACCAGGACATGCCATGGCTGCCACGTACTCGTACTCTGAATTACCGGGACATCGCCATGGCTGCCACGTACTCTGAAATAATCAGGATGTCGCCATGACTCACGTACTCTGAAGTACCAGGACATCGCCATGGCTGCCACTTACTCTGAAATACCCAGGACGTCATCATGACAGCCACATACTCTCAGTCTCATACTCTCAACACTTTGCCTTGACTATCACGTGCTCTAAATTTTTTGCTCACCCGTATATGCTTCAGCCTTCAAATGATCCATCACTGATGTCTTAAAGGAGCAAATACTTCACTATATAAGCGCAGTTCATTTTAAGGCATTCTCAGTACAACCATATTTCATAAACAAGCTGGCATGCTAGACTTGTAGCAATCTCAGTCACATTAGTTTGCAAAGAATTTCCGTACCCCATGAAAGGCAAGATCACTAAATTTGAATTCTGGATGATCCCGGAGCGATAAGAGACGTCTGACGAAGTACGTGTAGAACGCTGTGATTGGCCGGCACCACGTCTCCGTTTTTGATAAACTGTCGTACGCGGAGTAACTCTAAGTTGCGCATTCTTCTTGCTCTTCGGCGAGCGTGGCACGTTACGAATCTTTGCAAACCGTGCAGGCAAAACTCTACATGGCTGAACTGGACGTAAAAGTTTAGGATCTAACAGTTCCGTTGCATCATAAAAAGCAGATTTAATATAGTTGAAATTTTTTAAAGAAAGTTTCGGTGTGGGAGCAATATGCTGTCGCTGGCCTTCAGGTAAAAGGTCCGTGATTAGGGTTGGACTTTCATTAGACTCCATGGAGATCGCATCGTCCCTACAAGGAGGCGGTGTATCGCTTTCCAGATTCCAAGGTATGAGATCATCCATACTCCATACCGACTGCCTCCATACCGCGACTGCCTCCATACCGCGACTGCCTCCATACCGACTGTCGCCATACCGACTGCCTCCATACCGCGACTGCCTCCATACCGCGACTGCCTCCATACCGCGACTGCCTCCATACCGACTGTAACTGTAGCTCTTGAGTAAGGCACTCTGGAAAAATATCCGGGGAGCCCCGAACGTCAAGGCCTCATAGCAAGCAAAGATTCAAGTTATTGTCAGAAACCTCTTAGAATACCATAACGATCGTGTATAAGCTTTAGTTTTCTAACAAGCTACTCTAAGGATCCAAATATCGAAAAATTGCTCAAGTATATACCTTCATAGTCCAGTACAAATGATAAAACATTCCAAAACATTCCAAATAAATCATCAAAATCAAGATTGCGAAGACTTTAACTTACGTTCGAATGAGTTCTGATGCTTGACTTGAAAACTTGATGTAAGAAGCTTCGCTGAAGCCCCGAGAGGGGCTTCGTTCAGTCATACGTTCAGAAATAAATAAAGGTTACGGAGCATGCAATCTAAGATGGTGTCCCTACCGCCTACCTGGTATACCACTATTGATCACCATTAAATTCATTCTGTAACTCTGTCTAATGCCGTGAATTATCAGCCAATAAAATAAGGTAAAATGTAAATAGCACACCATATTAACGGCCGTCACGGCGACATTGCTGGATCTTCAAGGGGCAATCGATCACAAAAAGTTAGCAAACATATCTTCTCCACGACCGAAGACTGTGTCTTGCTTCATTCATAAGCCACTTTGAACATAAGGAATAAACACTAGCTGGAAGATAATTCTCAGGTCCTGAGGAAAATAGCTTCAGAAGGAGTATTTGACAATTGGCAAGGTGAGGGCGTAGTATACCTTACTCCTTTCCTTACAGGAATGCATTTTAACACCTTTATACGACCCTTAAAGAATGATTGACAGAATTCACTCAATGACTTTCATTTAACAATGTTATAAGTGTTCAACATATTGAGGTTGTGAGCAATAAGGAGGAACTGCAGCGAATGAGGAACTAAATGCCACGAATAACTTGCAGTCCGCTAAGTTTGAACCAAATCTTAAACCCGGAAGTGATTGGAAGACACGAAATTTGTCTTAAAACCAATCTAGAGAAGACACGGCATTTCTCTTACAAACAATTTGAAAAGAGACGACATTTGCTGTCCTTAGGAACGAAACGATAACGTCAAATGTGGTATGAGAAGTAGATCCTTTATATAACAGTGATTTCCAGATTTTTCCAGTACACGACCTCTTTTCGCGGTCCCATACATGTCACAACCCTCCTTTTATACGGATTAATCATAGCAAAGGAAGAAAATTAATCACCGATGATCGTTATCAGCCTTCATTTCGTTGATTAACGACTATAAACTAAATGATATCGTTTAATTTTAATGATGTCCTGCATCGTTAATTGTTACAAGCATCGATCCACAAGAAAAGTTAGTAATTCGCAAGACACGCCACCATGCAGCCAGCTTCGGCTCTCAACTTTTTTCGAGCATTAATTGTGATCACCAAAAAGGTCGAGAGAACAACTTCAAGTGCAGATGGTTCTTGAGCAAGGAATGAGAACTTCAGATCGAATTCCTAAAAAATTGACCATAAATTAGAGCTGCTGAAATATTTCGTTCCTGAATCTCGTTGGAACGCTTTGGCTGCATGAATAAAGCGTAGGTAATTGTTATTTCACCTAATATTATAATACAATACATATAGCTTGTACGAAGATAGTATAGGAGTAGCCTTAGAATGGAATGCTTGCGCTTCAGCTATTAAGCTATTTCCTACCGGACCTTGAAAGAAAGCATCGAAGACGGAAGGTCTCAATTATTGATATTTCTGAAATCATTCGTCACCCACAAGGGGCGGAAGGTCTCAATTGTCCAGCCCGCTGAAGCTGGCTCAAAAGAAGCAGCGTTAGCATCTCAAAGAGACGAAGTGACAAGGAGGGACAGGTGAAAAGTGACAGAAACTAAGACACTCGAGAGGTCGCTTACACGGGACGTCGGCTGTACGCATGTGAGAGACAGAGAAGATATATTATAATAAGGAATCTTGCCTACGTGATAGCTTAATCCCACAACTGGAACCGGCGGTAAGGCAGCGTAAGCTCATGGGAACAATGCCCCTATGGACGAGAAATCCTATAGGACTTCCGACGAGCAGAAACACGTCAAAAGACCACATTTAGGAGTCCTGCGAACTTAGAAGTTAACGCTGGTTGAGCAACGATGAACAGTTAAAGCCAGGCTGTTTGCATGACCACTAAAATTCGATATCATTTGGTGGGAACAAGTTTTGTACATCGGCCGAGAGAACAGCAAGGAACATGTAACAATGTTGCGTCTTATGGGCACGCTTAAAGCAAACGCAATGGCTATATATGCAAGACACCTAAATTCACGCCAGTGAGTTTATCTCTGTAGTCCCGGTCACGTACGATGGTCGTGCCGCAGTAAAGGGGAAATGATAAAAGTCAGCATGTCCTGGTAATATATGAAAGATATAGTGAAACTCGTATTGATGATTCGATCACCTAGCAATCTAGTTTAATGTCCATGTTCTGTATCAGTAATTTTGTAATGATTAATTTGTAATCTCTGTGCCAGCGAATTTATTCAAATAAAATAAGCATCCGTCTCTCCGGTATGATATTAAATACAAGAAGTGTGTCGGTTATTCCCTCTTTTAGGACTTGTGGCTTCAGCCAGATCATAGGAGAACCTCCATCTCGGAGCACACGGAAAGCACTCTGCCACTCCCTGAACAAAACAAAGTGCATAAAATTGAAATATAATGAAGAGAAATGTAGTTCTATTCACGCATAGGCTTTGAATAACTTTCTAGAATTTCTCTTATCAGGAAGATCAACCAGAGTAGATTCAAAAGAATCAAAAAAAGGCAGACATAATTTCTACATTCTCATTTTCATCAACATCATGAAAATCACGTATGAACTCTTCTTGGAGGAAAAACAAATGCCGTATGATCTTTTGATCAGAGCACCACCTTACTCCTTGTCTCTTATGAAAGGTGTTCTTTATCTACGACCTCATACAGTCTTGATGACAACCTATTTCCACCGAATTTTATTTACTAGAGAGTTTACTTATCAATGAGAGCGTCAATGTTATCGGTGCACACAATGATGTTGCTATCCGAGCGTTATAGTTCTCGGTTGAGTCCAATCATTGCTTGAAACACCTCTGCTGAATTACACTTTTTCGGAGACCAAATGTCCGCTGTCAACTTCTTCCTTTCCTTCTTTCGAGCGGTCATGAATATCTGCCATTCACGACAGCGTTACATTTTAAAAGCAAGTACACTATAAGAAAAATTTCCGTTAACGGTATTACCGGCGTTTCAGTGACCGGTCGGCACGTGAAAAGAAACACCGTGTCGCCGTTTTTATTCATTAACACTAGAAATCCGTAAAACATCTGATAAAAACGGCGAAACAGTTTATTTTCACGGGGCTACCGGCCACTAGAACGCCAGTGGGACCGTTTTTTCACCGTTTTTTTTACAGTGTATATTGCCCGATGACAGCAGCACACAGATGTATGTGTAGAAGAAGAAGTCTTAGTGAGCAGACTATGCCATGGCATAACTAAAGAAATTGTCTGGTGTTCAGTGCTTCTCCTTTGGTATGTCAAACGATACGCATCACCGTGCAGCACACAATGTTACTTTGAGAGCCACCTTTAGAACCTTATAGTGGCAGCAGCCCCAGTGAGGATGAAGAAATGTGTTGTAATGACACCGCGACTGCTAACTTTGACGGGCCATGCACACTAGCTATTAGCCGAGAATGCTGGGGGTCCTCAACAAGAGAGAACTCAGAGCCCGGCATGGAGGCATTTTCCTTATCAAATATGTTGGACAATATGTTAATTATGGTCTCAGGCTCAACTGTTGTTTTCATTGAGCTATTAAAGAGCGTAAACCAGAAGTGAGAAAGCTATGATAGCATCGAGTTGGGTGGTGAAGAAGGGAGAAAATCTAATGTTCTCCGTTTGATGTTTAATGACAAGGGGCAAGTAATCAAAGCGCTACCTGACTGTGTTGTCTGAATGCTGATTCAGATTGTTTCGATCAAGCATAAGATGAGCAGCCTGTATCAAACAAATCATGACGAGCATCTGTCTAAGTGTGTATCAAGTATCTTTTTTCCGCTGCTGGTGTTGAACGGCGTCTGTATGGTATTACTCTCTACTGATGAGCAGAATTTGTGCTTGTTTGACATCTGAAAAGTTACGGGCAGCTCGGAAACTTGAATAAAAGTTAAATTTAATTTCGGTAAACTAAATATGATATAAGCAGCTGAACATTCCATTACCACAGAAAAATTTCATAACATCTTTGCTGATCGAGACCCACCGTTTTTCCCAAGCTTTGCTCTAGAATTTTCATCGTTAATCGTAAATATATCCACCTCGCCATATCGTGCTGAGGATGCATGTAACACCAGAATTTGTATGTAATTGTTCAATGCATTACAATACCATGAATTTTTTATTATACAATTATTTTTAGTGATGTAACGGCAACCTATTTGGTTGTAGTGATATAACTTCCCTAATTAACAAAAAACGCTATGCATTGAACATTGAAAACGGCGTCACGAGCAAACTCTCAACTTTCACCTTGCGATGAACAGGAAAAAAGTGAACTTAATAATATACTTATATGTAGTTATCAGAATACACATCTACCAAGTAAGCTTAAATACAAAGGTAAGAAATAAGCACAATATAGCAAAAGCATTTATTGGTCGCTTAGAAGCAGCCATCAAACTGAAGACATGATTTTTATACGAGCGGCTAAATGGCACTCAGATTTAATACGCTATGGGGACAGTTTAGACTATCTAAATTTAGTAACGTGCACAGTTGATGCTTTCAACCATAAATTTTCCATTAAATGCATGCCTTGAAAATAAATGAGATCGCGACAACTGGAAGGTAATCACAGAGCTGCCAGCATTACTACGCTTCTAAGAACAGCAATTTATTACAAATTAAAGTTCACAGAAGTAAATCCAACAGTACGTGCCTCTCGTATGTTTGGTACGCCAAAATTATTTCATAGTAGCAGATGATGAGGACTGAAATCAATGTACGTGTTAAATTGCATAGCGCGTTCAAGGCTTCGTTCAGAATAAAAATATTAAATATTACGATCGCCGAAAGTCCTTTTTTAATCACTCGTGCCTCGTAACGCAAGCTCATTAGCATGCCAACAAACAGTTTGAACTGACAATCTTGCACAAATTAAAAAATAAATTCAGAGCTTTAGGCTTAAATTCGATTATTTTTTAGAGCAATAGATTATTGACTCGTGAATAACATTGATTGATTCACGTGTCCGACGCGAAATACGATTAAATAACTGCACATGACTCCATCTGATCTGTTTATTTATCTAAATGAAAATATAGAACTCATAGGGCAAAGGAATTAAGATTATAAGAGAAATTAAGAGAAACTTAAAGCATATGAAGCTGCAATGTATAAATGCATACGTAATTGGATAAAAATATAAATAGTTTTTTCACGGGAACCATAATTCCTACTGGAAATATAATAAAGATAACATCTCAGACAGAACTACATCTGTCTCTTATACACATCTAGATGTGTATAAGAGACAGGTCCTGCATCGTTAATTGTTACAAGCATCGATCCACAAGAAAAGTTAGTAATTCGCAAGACACGCCACCATGCAGCCAGCTTCGGCTCTCAACTTTTTTCGAGCATTAATTGTGATCACCAAAAAGGTCGAGAGAACAACTTCAAGTGCAGATGGTTCTTGAGCAAGGAATGAGAACTTCAGATCGAATTCCTAAAAAATTGACCATAAATTAGAGCTGCTGAAATATTTCGTTCCTGAATCTCGTTGGAACGCTTTGGCTGCATGAATAAAGCGTAGGTAATTGTTATTTCACCTAATATTATAATACAATACATATAGCTTTGTCTCTTATACACATCTAGATGTGTATAAGAGACAGATCTAAGATAGATAAACAACAAACGAGATCGATGCTAGCGCTAGTACGGCGATGAGTTAACACAAAAGAGCTAAGCACCCGCATTGATTTTTTGCATTTAAATTTCTTTAATATCCAGCAAATTAATTATATTCTTATTACACATATGATAAGGAAGTTACGGCAATATCATTCACTTACACTCCAAGCATAATCTTCACGACAAATCTCAATTCCTCAACAACCGATAGCGGTCGTCGTATAGATGACTTGACGCTAGAAGAGCCGCCTGGATAACCTAACGGTTCAGGGTTCGCTTTGATAACCTGATGCTAAAAGGGCAGCCTTGCATGACTACCTGACGCTGAAGGAGTTGCAACGATAAATAGACGCTACAAGGGTCGACTTGATAAATTGACGCTATAGGGGTTTCCTTTAGCGATCTCTCACTTCTTGGACTGCAGAAAGTCTGCTGCTTACGGGGCTCAGGTAACAGTACTTGTATGGCACAGGATCTGCCGCTAACGGGGCTCTGGTAACAGTACTTATATGGCAGAGGATCTGCCGCTTACGGGGCTCTGGTAACAGTACTTGTATGGCAGAGTATCTTCAGTTTACGGGGCTCTGGTAATAGGACTCGTAGGGCAGAGGATCTACCGCAAACGGTGCTCAGGTAAAAGTACTCGTAAGGCAGATGATCTGCCGCTAACAGGGCTAAGGTAACAGTACTCGTGTGGCATAGGACTTTACTTGTTGAGTTCGAGGGCTCTTGGCCTGAGGAGTCCCGAGCCGTCAACACTGAGAGAGCATTTAGTGAGCTCCTGATCCAAGGGGTTGGTGAACGAGAAGACCACGTCACAGGGCTGACCTCGCTTCACCACGTCCGGAACCTGACCGACGTTTACACTTCATTAATCACTTCAAGGGCTTGCGTAATCAAATAACTGCATAAATTATTTATTTAGAATCTTTGCATCTGAAAGTGGCCAGCAAAAAGCACGATAAAAGATGCACTACACAACTGAATATATCTTGTACGAGACTCAGGCTGCAGGATGGTCTCGTACTTGGATGTCGAGCGACGGCTTGAGGACCTGGAAGTCGTCCTCCTCCGTCCAGGTCTGGTCGGTCTCGGTCACCCGGCAGATCGCGTACATCTTGATGAGGCAATGCTCGATAAGCTTGCGCCAGTACTCCTTGTAGGTGATGGTCAGCGCCAGTTCCTGTGCAAACAAAATATTTTTACCACCCATTACCATTTATTTAGCAGCCCACCCGGTGTTGCTCAGGTTGGATAATTCCTGAGACTTGGGAATTCCGTTATTCCGGAAACCATGGACAATTTTTAAGCCGATAAACTATAATTATTTTTATATAATTAAAAATTTTCCTCAGATTTTTTTTATTTTCCTCAGGAAAGTACCATTTTCATAAATATAATTACTATAACTTGGTTACGACATAGATTCTAAGAAGACCACTCGACGAGCACTAGCCTGCTCCTGCTTTGGCCCGAGCTTGATCTGTCCCTCAGCCTTCTTAATGATGGTGTGGTTGACGCCGGTGTAGTAGATGGAGCGAGCTGTCAGCGCCGCCAGAACAGTGCGCGGCTCATCGGACTCATTACGTACTGTGATCTGCGTGGGTCATGATTATTCTGAAGGTTATACTTAATTACTCGGTTAACCAATCAAATGGTCGAGAATTAAATAACACTCAATAAATATTATTTGCTCTAATCTCCGACCAGATAAGAAATAAGTAGAGGCAAACGTATCAAAATAATTATGTATCACACGCTGAGAAATACGAGTGACATTCAAGATAAGGCTAAAATATTAAAATTCACGGTTTCACTATAAACTGATATTATTTGCTGCACTGTCTCAGCATTTTTTAGAAAAATATAAAATAATAAGCAGCGCTGACCAAATGGTGAAGAACTAATAGAACCGAATCTCAGACAAATAATCCTCCGGACCACAAACTTCAATGACACTTGAAAGACATAGAATGAAGAATTCAATGGAGGAAAAAACTATGAACACACCAGCACAGACATCAACGCCATGAGGCTACTTCAACTGTGCTCTAAACTATTCGTACTTAAAAGCCTGGCGCTGAGAACTGCCAGCAGGGACATCAAGTTCTCACCTTGACTTTAAAGTCCTCGCCCACTTTGATGCTCTCGAGCTCCTCTAGCACGAAGACGCAGTCCTCGCTCACGTTGTCGCGCATGGCGTAGTAGCGCTGCGCGCGCTGCGTCCCGCGCACGGCGTTGTGGATCGCCAGGCGCTCAGCCGCCGAGCCTGACGTATCAACGGAGCTAATTTATACAGTCTACAGTAAACATTAGGAGCGTATCTACTTTCAGTTTCCTGTTTTCAAAATATACCTAATAGGTTCTCTTTGTAATATTTAAATTTTCCAAATTGACTTATAAAATTAAAATATTAATGATAAAATTTATTAAAAATTAAAATATTAGTAATAAAATTTAAAATATTATTAATAAAATTAAAATATTAATATTTGTAAATTTCCAGATTTACTTAAACATTTTGATCTCGTACAAACTCTGAAGCTCAATGAATGTCAAAAATATCCCACGGAGGTTTCACAGCGGTCTACGCTAGCATTAAATATTGCGTTGAAACATTATAGAAGCCTCAATCAAACTTAAAAATTAGTAAAAAGGCCACCAAGCCACCTTAACGACACTATGAATTTAAATAATAAGCAAAAAATAATCCAGCGACCCTTCATTGCAATAAAATACTCACCTTCAGGATCTTTGTACAGAGCACACACGTCCTCCCGGTCATTTTCATCGTTTTCATCGTCACCGTCGTAGCCAACCTTCTTTGTCAGCACCTGTACAAATTGGAAAATGTTAAATTTGCATCTGGAATAAATCCGACCATTGTCTTTCGTTCCAACGAAAGCTTATTCGTCCCCACACGGTAGCAGCAACGATGCATCACAGATTTTCATTAACATGCTAACTCGTTTAAAATTGTAACGTATTTCCCGCTGGCTGACCGACCATACGACCGAAGAATTACTGTTCAAGCATTCAAATCTAGAATTGGATCAATTAATCGCTTTTTTAATAAATACTTGTAATTATTAATACAAATAAGTAATAACTTTTAATTCATTATTTCATTATTTCGAAAAATCCTGCGCACCATCCTGCCGATGTGGAACTGATTGAGCTTGAGTCTGGAGAAGCCCCAGTCGGAACTCTCGTCCTCGCCCCAGTGCATCATGTCGGCGTTGACCTCAGCAAAGACGAAGGGGCAGTCATAGTTCAGTCCAACGTCGCCTCGTCTGATGGCCTCCAGGGACGCTGGGCCGCACTGCATCTTGTCTGTCGGGTACAAGAGGTTGTTTTGAAATAGAATAGAAGTGTCGGCACTGAAGAAATAGGCCCATGGCCTGTGAGGAAAAGATCCTGAAGGTGCGGTCAGTATTCTATTACAATGAAGGCTCGCTGGGTTATTTTATGAACGGCTTTTGAACGGCTTCTAATGCTTATTTTGGGCACAAAAAGAAATCAATATCAAGAAATTAAAAAAAGGAAATTTTATACGTTGAAGTCAAAAATTTCTGTAACTTAGAACTCGTTGCGAAGAAGGACTCACTGTTGCTCTCCTCCTGGGGCGTGGCGTCGATGGCCTGCCAGCCGCCGTACCCCTTGGGCAGGTCGGGACGCGTCATCCACACTTCGTTCCACACGTGGAAGTTCCAGATGGAGTCGAAGCTGTCGCCGTCGGGGCCGCCTTCGATCTCGTCGCCGGACTTCGTAAAGAATTTGTCGACCGTCAACGACGAATTTGTGTCGTGAGCCGACACGAAATTTGTTACGGAGCGACACGGGATGCCCAGGGCGCGGCAAACTGAAGGAAGTTCGAGTTATACATTAGAATCAGTTCACATGTTTCGGCACCTTGAAAGAAAAACTAGCAAAAAATCCAATTGAGTGCCCACAACACCAAAACTACAATGATTTTACATAATTTTCATCGCAAAAAAATAATAAGATTGAATACATGCTGAATCATAACTATCAATAAATATTACAAATACTGCATTCTATTATTTAAAATGTTAAATGGTAGCATAGTTAGTAAGATAAGAAAGATACTATTGTTAGGCAAGTCTCACTCGTGGTTGCTACGGCCGAGAAGACCCAGCACTGGCCGTACTTGACGGGGCGGTAGCCCTGCTTGATGTACTCCTCCAGGATGCGCACGGACCCCGTCCACTTGAAGGGCGGCGTGCCTCCTGTGTAGTCCGTGCTCCAGTTCCCTTGCAGGATGCCGTCATCGTTCGAGTCGTTCACCTGCAGTCAAGTACTTGCTTAAGAAGATAATTAGAGGCCAATTGGATAACAATATCCGGAATAGCACACTGTCGTAGTTTGAGTCGCCAGTCAGCGAGAGCATCACTAGGGAACAGCTTTCTTACCGTCTTCCAGTTCAACGCATCTTGGAACACGTACATTTTTTCTTGCAGTAATCATTGCACTATATAGTCGCTTTCAAATGTAACATATTTATTATAACGATCACTTTCTGCTCGCCCATGGACAACTATGCTTTAGATCATCTCACTGAGCACCATGTTTGCGACGACCCAATATCAAGCACCACGTAACAAGTATTTCTAAGGCCCCCACTCATATTTCTGAGGCCCCACTCACCCCAGCAGAAATGGCGCGCACCACCTGCACGGGGTTGCCTCTCTCAGAGTGGGCCAGGTTGGCGGCGGGCATCTCGAGGAGGTAGACGGCGACGGGCAGGACGGCGTCATCAAACTGTCCAAAAGCCCAAGGGCGGCCGCGAGCTTGTCGGTACTGCCCCACGTACACCTTGCCTCGGTCGTTGATCACGTACTCGTGCCTCTGCGCGTCGTCCTCCAAGTACACCGAGTCGTCTGTGCAGACACGACGGTAATCATACCAATTGTGCCAGTCTTAGGAGCTTGGCAGGAATTATAAATGCATTGAGGCAATTTAAAACGAACGTGGATCACAAGAAACCTTGCATTTATTACAATTTTATTATGATATTCGCTGCCCGAGCGAATATAATAATAAAGTTGTATGATATCTAAATAAATAGCAAAAGTATGATTATCTAAATAAATAGCACTAAACAGTGGTAGAGATACAAAACTTGTCTTTATGCAGATATTCTAACGGAAGAAATACTAATTCTTGAAGCAGATTTCAAGGAAATGCCAATAGTTTAGGCGTTAGTTAGACTCACCCTTGCACCAGGGATTGAAGAGGATGAATATGTCGGTATCCTGAGAGTGCAGGACGGTGTTCTTGTTGAGGGAGCGGTCGTGCAGGCCCGTGCGTACGTTGAGCCTCCAAATACCAACGGGCACGGACGCCGGCACGTACACCTGATGGTACGTCACGGTTATTGTGATACAAGGCTATTACATAGACCGTAGACCACATGCGACACATCTTTATCACTAACTGCGACGTATCATAGTGATTAAATGAGATATAACTTTGTGACTACATGCGATACATCTTTGTAACTAAATACGGCTCATCTTTGTGATCACATGCAACGCATCTTTATGACACATTCAATGCGAGCTCGACTAAGGAAAACGTTACCTGTACTGTCATGTTTCATGAGCACAGTTACCAGAGTTGTGGCATGCTTGCATGCGTATGGTTTGAACGCAATAGAAAATTCACAATTTCCAGGAATCAATTGTACTAACTAACGTTATTATCGAAACTTCTTGGGATTTCGTTCACCCATACAAGTGATACAACCCCACTAATAAGACCAAACATGTTATTATTATTTCACGCGTCTTCTGCATGCCTATTACCCATTCATCGGAATGTCATAGCATCGGCAAACACGTGATTACAAATCACAATAAAAACCACTTTCTAATGACGGTAACTATCGATACTGTCATCATTTACATAGAAACATACCGACTGCCTCCATACCGACTGCCTCCATACCGACTGCCATCATACCGACTGCCTCCATACCGACTGCCATCATACCGACTGCCTCCATAACGATCAAATAAATTATTAAAGTTAAGATTGCAAAGACTTAACTTACTTTCGAACGAGTTTAGATGCAATGCAAGTGACGTAAATGCTTGATGGCAAAAGCTTCGCTGAAACCCCGAGATGGAATGGGGAAATAATCTGCAAATGATATTCAGTTATAATGGATGCAATAACTTGTCAGTAACGGCGAGCACATACGTTCAGTAATAACAATAGCTTTCGAAGCACTCGCTCTAAGATGGTGTCCTGCCACCCACCTGGACCACCACCCTTGATCACCATTAAACACCATTAAATTAAAACAGTAACTCTGCCTATTGAAATGATTAACAGCCAATAGAGTAAGGTATAGTGTAAATAGCACACCATGTTAGCATCTGGTACGTAATATTAGAGAATATTAGAGTATCTCTTTCGTACTTGATGGTAAACCGCAGTCACGGCGACACTGCGGGATCTTCAAGGGGTAATCGATCGTAAAACGTTAGGAAACACATGTTCTACACGACCAAAGCCTTTCTCTTGCTCCATTCATAGGCCACTTTGAAAATAAGAATAAATACTAACGGGAAGATGATTCTCAGGTCCTGAGGAACAGACAATAGCTTCAGAAAAAGTATTTTACAAGTAGCAAGGTGACATCATCAGAGTATTACCTTACTTCGTTCCTTACGGGAATGCACTTTAACACCTTGATGCAACCCTTGAAGAATGATTGACAGAATTTACTCCATGACTTTCATTTAATAATTTCATAGTTATTCAACATATTGAGGTCGTGAGCAATTTGAGGAACTGCAGCGAACAAGTAACGAACTGCCACGAAGAACTTGCAGTCCGCTACCGTACGTTCGAACCAAATCTTAAACCCGGAATTGATTGTAAGACACGACATTTGTCTTAAAACCAATCTAGAGAAGACACGGCATTTGTCTTACAGCCAAATAAAAAGACGTACAGTTGTGGAGCTACATGGACAAGTCTTCGAAGCTCCAATAATCACCAATCACCACCACCACCAAATAAAAAGAGACGACATTTGCTGGCCTTAGGAACAAAACTATAACGTCAAGCGTGTTATCCTCTGTATAACAGTGGTTTCCAGATCTTTCCAGTACACGACCTCTTTCCGCAGTCCCATTCTTTTCATGACCCCCATTGTATCCGATTCAGATACTTACCTAGATTAATCATAGCAAAGGAAGAAAATTAATCACTGCTGATCGTTAAAACGTTCATTTCGTTGACTAACGACTATATATAAACTAAATGATGTCGTTTAATTATAACGATGTCCTGCATTGTTAACATTTACAAGCATCGCTCTATAAGAAAGTTAGTGATTCTCAAGACATGCCACCAGCCAGTTTCGGCTCTCAATTTCTTTTGAGCATTAATTTAGATCACCAAAAAGTTCGAGAAAACCACTTTATGTGCAGATGGTGCATAAGCAAGGAATATTGAAACTTTTAAGGCTAATTCCTAGAAAATTTATTCACCGTTTTTCCCAACCTTTGCTCCAGAATTTTTAACGTTAATCTTAAATCTGTCTACCGCGCCATATCGTGTTGAGGATGTATGTGACACCAAAATTGTATGTATTTGTCCAATACATTACATTGACTATCAAATTTTTTAGTTATGTAACGGCAACCTATTTGGTTGGAGTGATAAAACTTCCCTAATTTGCAAAAAACGCTATGCGTTAAACATTATAGACTGCGTCACGAGCAAACTCTTAACTTGCACCTTGCGATGTACAGAAAAAAAAGTGAACTTTAATAACGTATTTCTGTAGTCGTTTGAATAAACATCTTTCAAGGCAGATTGAATGCAGAGGTAACAAATAAGCGAAATAAAGCCAAAGCATTTATTGGTCGTCTATAAGCAGCGATCAAACTGAAGACATGATTTTTATACGAGCGGCTAAATGGCACTCAGATTTAATACGCTATGGGGACAGTTTAGACTATCTAAATTTAGTAACGTGCACAGTTGATGCTTTCAACCATAAATTTTCCATTAAATGCATGCCTTGAAAATAAATGAGATCGCGACAACTGGAAGGTAATCACAGAGCTGCCAGCATTACTACGCTTCTAAGAACAGCAATTTATTACAAATTAAAGTTCACAGAAGTAAATCCAACAGTACGTGCCTCTCGTATGTTTGGTACGCCAAAATTATTTCATAGTAGCAGATGATGAGGACTGAAATCATTGTGTTAAATCGCATAGCGTGTTCAGGGCATCGTTCAAAATAAAAATCTTAAATATTACAGTCGCCGAAAGTCACTTTTCAATCACTCGTGCCTCGTAACGCAAGCTCATTAGCATGCCAACAAACAGTTTGAACTGACAATCTTGCACAAATTAAAAAATAAATTCAGAGCTTTAGGCTTAAATTCGATTATTTTTAAGCGCAATAGATCGTGGACGAATTATACACATGTCCGACGCAAAATACGATTAAGTAACTGCACATGATTCCATCTGATAGGTTTATATATCGAAATGAGAATATAGAACTTACAGGGAAGAAAAATTAAGATAATAGAACTTAAGAGAAACTCCAAGCATATCAAGCAGCTATGTATATACGCATACGCAATTGAATAAAAATATAAATAGTTTTTTCATGGGAACCATAATTCCTGATAAAAATATCATAAAGGTATCATATCAGACAAAACTACATCATTTAACAACTTCTATCGTACGACCAATTTTTCATTGCAAATAGACATTACGCTAAAAAAATAATAAACACATTATAGCATTTTTTGCACTAAGGTGACAACACATACTTCATTGTAAAAATGTTCGTATTACTGTAGTGAACTGTTCCCAGGAAGACGTGAACGCTTTATCAAAGGTTTAAAAAACGCGTCTCAAATCCTACCAACACCTGAACTTTTAATCTTTAGCATTAAGATAATCAGCTTCTGGAGCGCATCAAATCTAGCCATGTTGCCGTATTATGTCGTCAGCATTAAAACACAGTTTTGCAATTTGCTAGGTGAAAATAATAACGACATTCGCGTCAGATATATGTATCAAAAATAATAGAACTGTCACAACTATTATTCCATTAAGAGTCTAAAACCACAAGTAGCTGTGTTCATGATATACACAAGCAAGAACATCAATGAAGTAAGTCATCGTCATGACACATTCGGTACCGCGCAACTTTTACCACATTATAGTCTCACACCAGCCACCATGTGCAAGCACACGTCAACGCGACGTTGGTGACGTTGCAAACCAAAATGTCGCTCGTCTCACTCCTTGACAACCTCGGTCAGATGGGTTATTCCCTCGACAAAGCACACGTCAACGCGACGTTGTTGACGTTGCATACCAAAACGTCGGTCGTCTCACTCCTTGACAACGTCGATGGTCTTGCTGCCCGCGATGTCGTAGAGTTCCTCGGAGCTGAAGGAAGCCACCAGTTTCCTCTCTCCGTGGATACGCGGAGTGAAGCGGAACGTGTACTCGAACTTGCCGCCCACCGCCACGGTGCTGTGCAAACATAAATCATACGTCAATAAAAATTAGCAGCATTATAACAAATATAAAACTCATATGTCCTTATTATGCATATATTAATTGTTAGCGAACTGAATACATGGTAATACAGAAACATTTCATTTAGACAACGCAGAGAGAACATTGTCCGCTTAGGTCTTAAAATGAAACTAAATACAATACAATGCACTGAATGTTGATGATTGCTCTAGAAGTACCAAAATAACGACTTAATAAACTCAAATTTAAAGTTAGAAACTCAACTCATAACATTAAGCTAATCAGATAAAAACAAAGAACACCAAACAACTATAAGTATGCGCCGAACAAAACAATAGGAACAAATAACAACGGAACACAGGCGAAAAAAGAGAATCACTCAAAGTTGACGAGGCCGTGAACACGGAATCTAACTGGAGAAGGAAATTAGAAGGAAAAATTCCATTAGCTGCGTGAAGTTAAAGTAATGTGTTAAAAAATGTTTAACTTGGTTTAAAAGGGCAAGAGAAAAATCACGACAGTGAACACGGATTTCTTACGGCACTTGAACATTCGGGTCGTGTTCCCTGCAACGAAGAAAATGATGAGTGTAAGCACATTTTTCAGGGCTACGTATCTAATGAAGCACGAATGTACAGTATCTAAGATAGATAAACAACAAACGAGATCGATGCTAGCGCTAGTACGGCGATGAATTAACACAAAAGAGCTAAGCACCCGCTTTGATTTTTTGCATTTAAATTTCTTTAATATCCAGCAAATTAATTATATTCTTATTACACATATGATAAGGAAGTTACGGCAATATCATTCACTTACACTCCAAGCATAATCTTCACGACAAATCTCAATTCCTCAACAACCGATAGCGGTCGTCGTATAGATGACTTGACGCTAGAAGAGCCGCCTGGATAACCTAACGGTTCAGGGTTCGCTTTGATAACCTGATGCTAAAAGGGCAGCCTTGCATGACTACCTGACGCTGAAGGAGTTGCAACGATAAATAGACGCTACAAGGGTCGACTTGATAAATTGACGCTATAGGGGTTTCCTTTAGCGATCTCTCACTTCTTGGACTGCAGAAAGTCTGCCTCTTACGGGGCTCAGGTAACAGTACTTGTATGGCAGAGGATCTGCCGCTAACGGGGCTCTGGTAACAGTACTTTTATGGCAGAGGATCTGCCGCTTACGGGGCTCTGGTAACAGTACTTTTATGGCAGAGGATCTGCCGCTTACGGGGCTCTGGTAACAGTACTTTTATGGCAGAGGATCTGCNGTTTAGGCGCTAGTTAGACTGACCCTTGCACCAGGGGTTGAAGAGGATGAATATGTCGGTATCCTGGGAGTGCAGGACGGTGTTCTTGTTGAGGGAGCGGTCGTGCAGGCCCGTGCGTACGTTGAGCCTCCAAATACCAACGGGCACGGACGCCGGCACGTACACCTGATGGTACGACAAGGTTATTGTGATGACTTAACGTACACATAGACCGTAGACTGCATGCGACGCATATTTGTGACTAATTGCGACACATCTTAGTGATTAAATGCGACTAATCTTTGTGACTAAATGCGATTTTTCTTTGTGACTAAATGCGACTTATCTTTGTCACATAACTGCGACACATCTTAGTGATTAAATGCGACTCATCTTTGTGACTAAATGCAGCTCATCTTTGTGACTAAATGCAACACATCTTTATGACCACGTGCGGTTCGTCTTTGCGACTAAATGCGTTCATCTTTGTGACTAACTGCGACTCATCTTTGCGACCACATGCAACACATCTTCATGACTACATGCGACTCATCTCTGCGACCACATGCAACGCATCTTTATGACTACATGCGTCACACATTTATAACACATTTATATTCGAGCACGACTACGGTAAACGCGTGTGCTTTCATGTTGCACGGGCAAAGTTATGAGTTGTTTTGTGTTTGCATGCGTAAGGTTTGAGCGCAATAGAACATTCACAATATTCAAGTACTGTGTGTACTGACTAACGTTATTATCGAATGTTCTGGTGAATTCGTTCACCCCCAAAAACCCCACCAATAAGACCAAACATATTTTTATTTCACTTGTGTTCCGCGTGCCAATTTCCCTTTCATCGAAATGTCATAGCATCGGCAAACACGTGATTACAAATCAGAATAAAAACAACCTATCAAATAACGGTAACTATCGATACTGTCATCATTTACATAGAAATAACATTAACGAAGGTTAACTTATCCGTAGATCGAAGATTAACCCTCCGTCTGCTGACGGTAGCCCAAGTTACCAGGCTTTTACAAACAGGTGGGACATAAGATGGTAAAAGAAATGACTAAATGATGGGACTGATAAGTATGATTAATTTAGTCCGTGGCAGACCTGGAGCACAAGGTCCTTGCCCCGCGTGCCAGGGTCGATGCGAACGTCCCAGTCGTTCTTGCTCTTAGTGAAGCTCCTGTTCTCCACGGCGATGACGGCCATCGTGCCCTTGGTGACGGAAGGCCTGGGTCCTGACCAACCGCAGAACAACACATATTACCTCACAACCATAGATTATAAAACTATTTTTAACAATTACAAGAAAAAAATGTGCAAAGGTTATTTAAAAAGGTAAATCAAAGGTACCAAAATTGGGAATCAGTTCCAAGGAAAAAAAAATACAGAAGGTATTTAAAAGGTAAATCAACGGTACCAAAATTGGTAATCAGATAATTTATGAAGAAAAGTTTTTAATTATTTCATTAACACGGGTTTTAATTTTCAGTTTTAAGTTTTACTCAGGCAATATCATTCATTTTGTACACTTACCGAAGACAAAATTAAGAATGACTCGGTCCTGCTCGAAGTCGATATTACGCTCTTTGAAGCGGATGGCGAGGTAGAATGTCTGGCCCCTTCTGAGGACGGGCTTGGGGGAGTTGACATCGTGTACCTGATCGAACTTGATGGTGTTGTGCTGCGTGGCGTTGTCCTTGATGTAGAAGTGAATGCGGTCCACTCGGTTGATTTCCGTCACCTCCGCTGCAAAAGAGTAGCAAGATAACGGGTACCACAAAATGGCTGAACATAATCACTGCATCACAACTAATGATGTGGCTTTAATCCCCGCCGCTGCGACTCAACCCAACACAGCTTTGACAGAAATATGTTCAAGCAGCAGCTTCAGTGACTTAATTCAACACATCTTTATGACTACATGCGACACATCTTTATGACAACTTTGTTACCCAACAGAAGATATTCAGAATATCGGTGGAGACTCACGTTGCTCAGCCTCCTTCTCCTCAGCGATGCGGCGGTTGAGCTCCCTGGAGTAGGTGGCGCGCAGGCCGTTCACCCAGTTGTTGTAGCCCGTGCCGTACCGAGTAGCGCTCATGGTGCCAGTTCCGTGCTCTTTTACCTTCAACAAGCAGTATAGAAAACATAAGTAAATTTCACTTCGCTATGAACTCGAGAAAATTTACGAAGAGCTTTAGAAGGCAAGCAACAAGCACATGTTATTGGCACGCCGCCACTTGACAGCAACCGTGATGCCTGCCTCTCAATACAGTCAGCGCTCTGCAGCTGTCAAGCAGCACTGCACTGCACGCACCCTGTATCTATGACTGGCGCACTAGAAAGTCAGCGTACCAATGAAATGAATACAAATTAATCGAAAAATACTCTCCAACTTGAAACTTGCACTGCGTAAAACGTACGTGCTCTCTATTCCATTGTATCCTGAAGTTCGTTAAACCGTATTCCGAGAAACTATATTCATTGTGTTGTACAGGTATCCACAAAAATGCAATGGGTGTTTATCTCGTTATTTGCAGACCTGTCAGCGCCCATGCACCGTATGGCAGAACGTATCGCGTCGTTTATCTACAGCCCTCGGTCACGCTGCCACGTTTAAGTGCTCGCATTCAGCGCTATCGTTTGCGTTGCAGCCTCGTTAAGTTTCAATGCCGTCACATTCTGCCTAGTATACGTTGGTTGTATCGTTGAGCAATCCCACGATAGTGCCTTGGCTTGAGCATGATCAAAGAGGAGAGTAAGAAATCGAATTCTACGATCAAGTTCCTTGCAGAAAAACTCACGTCCGCGCCAAAAAGAAATAAAGAAAAATTTATAGGGATAAAGAATTATTTTTAAACAACTACCTAAGATTTTCCTACCAAAGATTAGACAGAAAAACTCTAGCGGGGCATATCTTTCAGCGAATTTACTAGCTGCGAGCGTCAATCGAAACATTTATTCAAATAGATTAATAGAACAATGTATCCACAGAACATTTAGAGACTCAAACACACGTGTGAGCGAAGCAGAGGCAGTTCTGCGCGAATACGACGATGTCGTAAACTGTGTTGCCTTCAATAATTTTTTCCACCATTTGAACCATTAAATTTCTGTCCCAGGGACTGTACCTGTAATGGGTCTAGGAAGTACGAGTTGAAGGTGCGTTAATGAAACCGGTGAGTTGTAAATTTTATTTATTTCCTGAAATAAAATATCATTTTATCCCGAACTTGGCGCTCTGGCGCCCTGCACGTTTTACAGGAAAATTGGAAATGAAGGTTAAGAGAAGTCCGATAGAAAGGTTTGAAAGAGAAAAAAGTCAAGCAATTAATGTACATAGAACAACTTGACATCGTAGCTTCTGAAGATAGATCGACTTTTAAATTTAATTAGGTTCCTTGCTCGATCTATTGAGAGATATACCTGTGAGGTCGTATCCACGTAAATTTTCATTATCATTTTTCGTTTAAAGTTATAAAAAATTATTTCTACTGATTGACGACCTCGCACTGTGAGGTGGCTGAATAATTGATAACAGTCACGACTCGTGCACCGCCCAAGACGACTCGACTAGAGTAGCTGCAGTGCAATGAACCTCTCACGCCATGCGTAAAACTAATGCTAAAATTAATTAGCACAGGCAGCACTAAAGGCTAAAACAAACCACATGCGTGGCCCCGCGTCACGTATTGTGGCCAGCGACGCCAGCTTCGTTGCTGCCTTCACTTCACGCGTCTCGTACAATTGCCAAGTTCGGCGCAACACGGCGAATCTTATAAAAACGTTGCGTGTACCATGCCTCGTAGACTTTGATCAATGTATCTTATATTTATCACCGCATTTTTATCAAGTATCACCGCTTAAAAGCGTTGTGAGCAGATAGTAATTTCAACATTAAATAAACCTAAAATATTTATATCTGATGACTTGTTTGTGGAATCATGCATCAATTTCTACAACAGAGATATTTCTACAACATCAATTTCTACAACAGAGACAACTTATGACGAGTTCTGGAAGTGCTGCGAATGTTCAATCTTAATGACGATCATTCGTTATCCTTTTGACATCATAACGCCATTCGTAGAAAAATTCCACGTAAAATAAAGTGTAATCTGGGAGTTTCGCATGAGATTGCATTTCATTTTTCTCGTCTTCGAATATTCTGAAAAAGAGAAATGTATTTTCAGCGCAGCAGTGACGTTCATGTCCGATTGATCCTGCAATTTTACCCGTAAGAGTTTAAAGAAAAGCAGGAGAGCATTAACGAGGCAGTGAGAGCTATGCCCTTAATTCCATCATGGCAAAGCATACCTGCAACTGCGATGTAATTAAAGTAACTTGGGATACAGGTAACTTTTCAGAAAATAATCTTAAATACAGTGTATGGTAAGACAAGATGACGTAAGATCTCGAGCTAGCATAAGAAGACTACGACCTGATGATATAAGAAGACCACGAGCTGACATAAAAAGACAACGATCTGACATGAGAAGACCATGAGCAGAACTTATAAAATCAGCTATTTCATCAGTTTTTCGCGATGGACAAAAGTTTTTTTAGCTAATCGACAGACTTCAAGCAGACATATTTCCTCCTACACATGAGAAGAAAACCCCTCATGCCGCAAACAATCCATAATCAGAAGTACAATAACAATTTCCATGCGATGAACATTGAACAATCCACAATTATAAGCGCAGTTACATCCAAACACATGCATCGAACATCCCACAATCGGTGGTGTAGTAACAACTATTCACATTTTCTCACGATCACTAACAGTATAGAATATTATAGATCAAGTGCTCATCTTGCACGTTCAGCCTCACAAATTCATCCTCTGGACAGACATGCAATCATCTCATGGCGCCTGAGCAGCCGACTGAGCGATGTCGTCATTTTCTTATTAAAGCCTTAGCACTTTACCACCGCGCTCGGCACGCACTCGGGGAATCTATCACAACACGTCTCTTTAATGCAGAATATACAGTATTTCATGTTTTTTATTTCACGTGTGTGATATTTACGGCATTTATTTTATTTGAAGGCAAAGAATGAATGCGATCAAGGCTACAATTAATAGGATTTCTGCAGCCATCGATGTCACCGGAATATGAGCGCGGAAAAATCTATAAAGTAGTACGATAAATAATAAAACTCATAATAAAAAGGTTAAAGCTGCTATTCGAGTTGAAGTCAGGACGATCATCATTCTTAGGCTTTCATATCATCGTAATTAATTTAGTAAACATCGTAATGTAATTACTTAGTCGAGTACAGCATATTGGATCGCATATATTGAGTAATACTTGAGCGGCGCTCCTGAATGCATTACAATTTACAACTGATTATTATATATAATAACAGTGTCACATTCAGAAAAAAGATGTTAAGATTACCACTAATATGAAAATGTTAGTGTTATTTACTTTTTAATCTCATTAGCTTCATCAAACAATATAAACATTGCGAACGCGGTACGAGAATAGTAAGAAACTAATACATAACAATGGAATAGTGGACATAAAAGTTTGCAGGTTGTGTGCACACAATTTTATACGTATAAATAATTCACGGCAAATGATGGCACAAGGACAACAATGTAGCCAGCCGGTTGGTAGCGACTGGTATTTTGATGGTCGGCTGTTCCTGGCCTGCGAGGTCCATCAAGGTGAGCTCAAGGTCAAGGCCATTACCCTGGCGCGACCCAGTCTCCGGTTGGGCGCAGTTAATGAACCGCGATCTCAGTATTGTTGCTTCTCTTAGTCGAAAATTTTTTTTCTACAATTTAGCGCCCATTGTAGATTTTAAAAATCTAACTTCTTCAATTTTCCCGCTACTAAGCACATTTCCGTGCCACTGTTCTGCTAACCCACCTTGCAAAACTCATTTATTTATTTGGATACATAATATATAATTTCTACAAATTTAAATACTTTCAAACGTATCGTCTCGTTCCTTGAACTGAGCTAATTATTCTAATAAGAAGGTAACGTTACAGGTAAGGATTTGATCGTCCAGTCATTGGGTTACCAACTGTATTCCAAGTTTACGTCAAGCATTACCTTGTTTTTTATCTATCTTTCGCAATTACAAATCAAGCCGACCAGGGAGAAAATGTCAAAATTTAATCCTTCTTGCTTCAATGATCTACAAATTAAGCGCGTTCAGTTTAAGGAACTGAGATGGATGGACGCAGGGAGCTCAACAATACTCTAATTGTTTAGTTGTCGTAACTGAACTTCAGAATTTGTTTGTTTGGGATTCATGCTTTCTTTTATGACTTCTGCTTTTAAAATTGTGGCTCTTCCACCACTGAAGGCGTCCCACTGCCACTACTGCTCAATTCAACCACTGCTGGTGTCGACATAATCATGCAGTGGCGTCGACATCATCCTGCAGTGGCGTCGACATCATCCTGCAGTGGCGTCGACGTCATCACGCAGTGGCGTCGATATCATCACGCAGTGGCGTCGACATCATCATGCAGTGGCGTCGACATCATCATGCAGTGGCGTCGACATCATCCTGCAGTGGCGTCGACATCATCATGCAGTGGCGTCGACATCATCATACAGTGGCGTCGACATCATCCTGCAGTGGCGTCGACATCATCCTGCAGAGTCGGTGAGCTCGTGGCAGTGCCGACATCCAAGTTAATTATAGTGTCAACGAGACACATTAGCTGCTTTTAGCGGCAGTGACGGTAGTTAATGAAATAATGTCATATAGGAACCTCTGGACCAGTATAAATAGCTCTAAGAAATGTCGCCGAGAGAGTTAAAACTCGTTTCGCGAGAGATTCGTTACCCTCATACTTTTTAGCGAATTTTCTCATTTATGAAAAAAAATTCACTATTGTGCTCGCCATGTCCGTCTGTCTGTCCTTCTGTCTGTCCGTCCGTGACTTCATGTTTTTGTCGACGAGAAAATGCGCTCTCTGTCACGCACTGCAGTGAGTACTGAGTTATATTTTTTAAGTGTTGTCCATGATATATATACAATCAATTTCAAGACATATCTATGCAAGATAGTTGATACATTGTAGGCTGAGGTATTTACTTCATTGGTAAGAGCTTGATGCTTGCCTCCCTTATGGGGATGGCGCGGTTCGAGGGCTGTACGTGCGCTGACTAAAAGAAGAAGTAACGTCTGCCGCTCAGCTCAGCAAAACCGTGACTAAAGAACCCTCATAAGGTAAGCCATAGATAATTTTAGAATAACATAGACAAATAAGGAGTGTTACAAACAAGTCATTGAGCCGAGAATAATGTAATACTTGATAAATACTAGTAAACATATTGCTTACGTTTGGCGAACATGCAAGATTTAGACGTCATGTAAAATAATCCTTTATTGCACTATGACTATTTTTGACAGACTTAATTGGTGTTTGAGAAACAATTTCAAACGAGTTATAAAAAATTATGGATTTTAATTTTGTCGGCAATACCAGCAGCTCTTTAGTCTTTATTAAGCGATGCTCCTTAACATGATAATGACAGGATCATGCGAGTCTGAGCCTGCCAGTGTTGGCATGGCAGGAGCGGCCTGGACTGCACGCCTCAAGCAAGCATCACAAAACAATAATAATAGCAACACGTCCAAACCGCTAATAGTTCAGCCAAGACATCAGTTTACTACGTCGTTAAGTCGACCAAAACTTGACAATGATTATAATTGCAAAGGAATTTTTGGTGAAGTTAAGAACAGTTTGGCTCAGCAATAAAAACAACTACACCTAAAATTAGACACTGAAAAATACAAAAATACAAATATAAATTGCACGGCACGTAAAGATATGCATGACTTTGCTATTGCCCAATCAATCGGTTTGTTCAACCGTAAGTTCCATTCATTGTCTATTTAATGGTACCTTACAAGAAGACAATTGCTACTTAGGATGCTTGAAGTGCAAGATATTTACAAACAAACAAACATTAACACGAGTTAGAATATACAATACTATAAGCTGAAAACTTGTGAGGCCAAGAACGAAAGAAACGTCGCAAGTAGAAGAAATTCAGCACAGCTGTGCAGGATATCAGGAATCGCGATTGAAAATATTAAGTTAAAGTAAAAATATATGCCAAGCTGGTAATTAGCAACTGTCCTAAGGATAAACATTACCCATAAGACAGCGAGTTATGTGTCGGGAAAAACAAACAGCGGTCCACTTAACGTTCAGAGAATTTGAACTCAAGATGATGCAAAGTCTGACGCATCCTCGTCTATTTCGGCGCACTCCGAGAAGACGAATGCGCTGCCTTTATCACGCGCACGCTCTGAACGCACTCATAACTAGAAAATATTGCTAGCGTCTGAAATACCATCAACTGAAAATACTATTTTCTTAATAAATCCAAAATTATTGCATTCGCCAAAGAATATCTATTATTGCAAATATTGCAGTAATATATGATTACCCTTCAAGTTTTCCAAAATTACATCTCGTAACATGTCATCATTGTGTCAGTCAGCCCGTAGCACAGAACACATCACGTAACATGTCATCATTGTGTCAGTCAGCCCGTAGCACAGAACACATCACGTAACATGTTATCATTGTGTCAGTCAGCCCGTAGCACAGAACGCATCACGGAACATCATCATTGTGCCAGTCAGCCCGTAGCACAGAACACATCACGTAACATGTCATCATTGTGTCAGTCAGCCCGTAACACAGAATACACGTAACATGTCATCATTGTGTCAGTCAGCCCGTAGCACAGAACGCATCACGTAACATGTTATCATTGTCAGTCAGCCCGTAGCACAAAACACATCACGTAACATGTTATCATTGTTAACACATTTAAACTAAAGTTAAGAGATGACTTTCGTATTTTCATATGTAAAAAATCTAACGAGTAGCATCTAAATGAAACATTCACATACCTCCACCAAAAAAGTACGATTTATCCATACGCAAACATAACCTATGGTCATCCACCGAAACGACGTCGCACTTGGGAGTTTATTTTATTACTACTTCAATTTAAATTCTACCTACATTTTACGCTAGGGACAGGAAAGTTTTTAATGAGTGCGGCACATTGCAGCAGCGGCCACGCGGAGGCTGCGCTGCACACATGGGCTAAGTTCTGCAGTCTAACCAATCGGTCGGCGCTCCATATATGGCGGCGCCCCTGTACTCCCAGCTAAGTTGGGAGACCAGACGGAATGTTGCAAAATATATCCGGGCAGTGATATGTATAATTAAAAGTCAGAAAATAATTTTAAAGATCTAATCGGTCTCAATACTGAGAGAAAGTCATCAAAACCTGGAACAATAGCAAGTCGGTCTGTCTCACCAAACCCAATTTAGCGACATTACCAAGCGTTCCTTGGACGCTCTTAGAGTGAATTGCAGAACACGTATTAACCCCAGCAAACAAGCCTATGAGAAAAGAGGCGAATAGTAAGCAACTCCATTGATAGGGTAAATAGACAAAAGCAACGGCGGCCGTCTGGAATTATTTTAGTCAACCGTATCCTTCCACCAGGCGGTCGTTCGGTGAGCTGGTGAACACAGTTGCAACGAACAGCGGAACATTCCTTCACGTCCTGTCTGCAGCTTTGGCCTTGGTCATGAGTCTATATTTGCATCCGTGTGAACACTTCCATGGCACACAGGCTCTCAAGATCAAAGTTCCTTGCTCGGGTACCTATTAATTTGTACGTTTAAATGGGCATAATTACTTTCCAGTTTACCCGTTCAGTTGATGTATACCTACTGGACACTGAGCCCTTACATATGATACCCTCAACTGCTTAACTAACGGAAGCTTAATCTTAACTCAGTTAAGTCTTAAGTCTCCTAGAGTCCTACTTATTGATTGCCTGCCCTCGAAGCTCGAATGACCGTCTAATCTTAGCTTAGTTTTTTTCCGCACTTCACCACACCCATCGTAGGCAAAATAATTATAAAAACTTTTAATTGAGCGTTGGGAATTCCATAATTTCCAGTCAAAGACGTATATATTAAAACAAGAGTGAGCAGGTTGCCGGTTTCAGGGACATGAGACAGCTGCCCAGCTACGAGAGTAATAACATATTTGATTCTATTTTGAGATTAAAATTCCTTTAATTATATGATTGTCTTCATTCTCAGACTCAAAGTGTAATCTGAATAGAGCGCCGGGTGTCTGATAGAAAGATAGATTAATATAATTTTGCGGGCCGCTGAGCAAAGTGAGTGAACTTCATGCTTAACTCCCTTGGTAACTGTAGAATATATGTATTAATAATACAGTTCAAACTTTCCTAAAGCCTTCATAATACTTTTCAGCAGCTGAGTGCATACCAAAATAATGAAACATATTTAAAAATCGAGAGGTGCATCATCTCGATACTTACCGACGAAGAGTGATCTGTGCAGACAAGAGCAGGCGAAGCCTCGCCTACCTCTCACGCGCGCTCTAAGTCAACTGACCTGAACGCGGTTGCCAATGCCAGTCCTTATAAGTTATGCTTGCAACGCACAAACAAATGCACACACTTTTCTCACGAATTTCATGATCAATTTCCCATGTTATTTTGTTCAGTTATTGAGGGATCGTTTAAAAATGTTATTTTCATTCCAATGCGTTTGGATGACGAGAACAATCATTGTCTCAGTATAAGCACGCAAAAAAAAAAATTTATGCAATTATTCAATTGTGTTTATTACTGAGTTCAAAATCATTTCTGGATATCACAGGAAGAAATAGTTGCAACGATAGCGAAGCGCATCTTGAGAGAATCGGTGGATGCAATTCGAAGTTATCCGGCATCATACCGACACTGTACCCATTCGGATGATATAAAGCTACGTTGTAAAACTTGTAATGTATGTTGGTAAACATACTTGTGAGTATTTATTCACCTTATTTGCATACCTAAAGAGAAGGGCATTCACATGACTTTCATTCGACCTGCGAGTTCATGCAAACTTGAGTATAACGACATTATGAATAAGGACGAATTTGGTGAAAGTCATAAGTATTCATTAATGAAAATAATGAATGAACTTGAGCCTGGCACATGTTCATTTTCATCTTTAGCGGCAAAAATATCAATTTTTCAATGCATATCTTGTTTGCCCTCAATCACATTTCAATCATATTTAATGTCGACTGACATATTCCTAAATGTTGGTTTCTTCGTCTACACAAAACCTGTCCGTCCTTCATGCGTAGCTCTCTACCGAACCTCAACCTTGGGGTAGCAATTTTTTATTGCCCTTTTATGGTCCAAAGATATACAATTTTGCCCAATTATCTATGGCTATGAAACTATGGCACTTTGTGTTCACTTCAAACCATCTCTGAACTCCATACAACACGAAAATCCTTGATGTCATATCAGCTTCGCCAAGACGCACTTTCTTCAGGCTTAAATGTTTTTACTTGATAAAACTATGCGTCCGGGATTTCGTAATCGTTGGATTCTTAGAACCGTATGATTTTTTAGCGATTAAACTCGTATTTCAGTATTAGATTCCTTTGTTGATGAGCCGGTACGTTGCTGTTGCACTAGGATTGCGGCTAGATTAATGCTGTATCTACTGCAACACTCCGCCTCGCAGGTCACGACTGCGGCGAAGACATGCGCCGTATGGAAGTACACTATGAATTATGATGGACGATGATCTCATCATACATACAATGTTAAACTAAGCCGATCCTATATGTATATGCTCTTAATTTTCTTGCATCTTAATACGTTGATACGAACCATCAAAATTCGTTCAAGATTTAATAGCGAAGATTTGAGCGTGAAGTGAAGTTACGTGTGATGAAATAACTTATGTTTTATGGTGAGTTCTTGTAGATGCCGCTGGAGCTGAAAAAAATAACATCATACAAAACATTGCCCTCCGTCTCTAGCACTGACGTTGATGCAAGCTGTCAGTACACCTGTGAGTTTTGTGAATGTATTGCAGTTAAAATTAATAAATATCTGGTGAATTCGAACACGATAGAGACTAACCTAAAAGCGATAGGTTGTTTCGTCATTACAATGCCTTGACGACGGAATAAATTAGACATGAAGGTAAAAAATACCGGCACCTCATATGCTGTGTGGTTCAAACGATTATTAATGTAGAAGTGAGAGTACAAATTTGCTGATCTTGAACAGGAAATTGCGAATACGCACATTTGAAAAGCGCCTGGGCCTCAATTCCCTGACCTGAAGGTAAATCTTTTATAATTGGTGAGGAATGGCTTGCTCTTTAAAGAATTCTCGGCATTGCCTGACTTTAATCATATGGAGGCCAGGATGGAGAATATGGACTTCAGCTTAGGCCTGACATTATATTACAGGAGAAATGCAATTGGAAAAGATTTTATTGCTTGAGATATGTTTCGTTTTGCCGGAATATTGGAGCCTGTGTTTATGCCCATATTTCTCTCTAAGTCGAAGTGTTTCCCTTAGCTTCTGCGATAGGCCAAATGTCAGCAACGAATTTGTTCGAAGTTATGGGCACTTGAGTACAGAGGTTCACCCCATCTGCCTTAGAATGCAATGCCAGAGAAAGTTCTGTTGAGGCTGTGTTCCCGGTGCGTGTAGAAGGAAACATTATTTTATAGCAGACTTTGTTTTGTGAATAATGCTTTAAAAGAAAAAAAAATTTCATAGAAGGAAATCATATGAATGAATCAAGAATCGTAATACAAGAATCAATTATAATTTATCTTTCTGATTGTAATTTTTATGTGAAATCTATTGATGATACACAGTGGGTAATGATTAATTTCCACGAAGGAGGAGCAGATGTGATGTTCACTGCACGGCATTTCCGCTGATTTTGTTGACCTCGTTTCACGGTCGGCAGTTGCGGCGACCTGCGGCTTGCCTACAAGCTTTCCTTGTGCTTGAGAGGCGCTTGGTGGTTCTAGGATATTTGTAACAAGACCATTTTCTTCGAAATTTGTTACCTCCAAGTACAGATGAGGATATTTTGTATATTTAATACAGAGGGATGTGGGATACTCGTATTAATTGACTCGTATTATTTGGAGTCAGTTGATGACTTGATGTGCGTGGGTGATTGCAAAGCAAGCGTTGATGCTAACAAGTCATGAATGACGTACGCGTGTCGCTTGCGTAACTGTCAAGGTTGTGATTTGCCGGAAGGAAAGCGTGAAGTTTAGGAGCTGACGTCAAATGTCGTCGTCGCCATCGCCTTAAGTTTTAACAATATAGAGAACTTGAGCGATTGCTAATTATGGTTTAACTATTAAGATCGTCAGTATGACTTTTTTCATCGATTGGCCTTGAATTTCCAGCATCTCAATTAATAGTTTCAGTCTTGATTTTAAAAACTGGTCTTCGTCCATCAACGCACCGTAGGTGAACGTTCTTGTACAAGACATCGTCCGCAAAACGAGGACGCTCGCTGACTCCGGCCATCGCTCTCTCACATAGACAAGCCAAACAGGTTGAGAGGACGTGGCATGTCTTGGAGGTTTTTACTGAACTTCCTGTCCATTATAAGAAGCTAAATTAAGGTTAAAATTTAATGGTGTTTTTTTTTATTTTTTCATTAAATCTAATATCTATTCGAAATTAAAGGTACAACGTTATGCCACTAATTGCCAGAGTCTCAGTACAATATTTCAATATGAGAGACTGACGAAAATAAATAGAATTAATTTAGACAACTAACATAAGCATCAGAAAAATTAAAAAACCAAATTTAAGGGTTAAATAGTTAATCGACTATATTAATTCGCGGAACACTAGTATCGCCCGGTGAAACTATGGACAATTTTGGCGCGGTGCGATAAGATTGGGCACAGAGGGCGTGGTGCAGACAGACGCCTGTCGTCCGGTGTTGCAGACGTCGCGTGGTCGCCGTACGTGTTCGCGGAAATACTTCGTTGCACAACCTGAGTTGTGCAACGCAACTTCCATTCTAGGTCAAGAGTATCCTAAACATAACTGGCCGATTCATGAACGTCGTTTATATCCTTTGATTTGACGTCACGCGATTCATGAAGTTAGTTTGCATTATAGAATTATATATTTAAACATCACGCATTCTTATGGTTGTCATTGATTCATCTTGCTTTGTGAAGATTCACAACTGATCTGTTTAACGCTGCATTTATCTTTGTTGAATTAAATTGAATAAGTAAAAAGTAAGTGTCTCTTCCTTCCGTATAAAGAACACTCGATCGGTATGCATAATAAAATCTCTGCTTAAAAAAACAATCGTCGAAAATGAAAACCAATTAGTGAAAAGGATAAGGGGCCAATTTATTTTCCGTCTGCGTTGCCTTTAAATCAAATGTCCCAAGTTGGAGTAGCAGACGATCTTAACAATGCATTGTTTGCTAATGTTTGTATGCAAGTTGCTTGCGTAATGCTCACGGTTGATGCATATCGTTATGAGCTCGACTTCTATTTACGGTGGTCAGCAAGTATGCATATTCTGCTTAAGCTAATAAATAATGTACGCTAGCCAATGCATGTTGTACGTCAGCTAGTACATATTTTACATCAGCTAGTACATATTGTGCGTCAGCTAATACATGTTATGTGTTTACTAATGATATTGTGCGTCAGCTGTTACATACTATACGTGATCTAAAATAAATTTTACAACATCTAATACATATTGTACGACAGCTTATACATTTTATACGTCAGCTAATACATATGCTACCTCAGCTAAAACATATTCTACCTCAGTTGATACATATTGTATGCCAACTGATAATTTTCTTATCATTTAAAGCATATTGTAAGCCAGGTAACAAATACTCGCATATATTTTATCTAATGCATCTTGCATGTCAACTAAAAGTCGGCTACTACCTATATTGTATATCATCTAATACATTTTGTATGCCTAGTGAATGTTCCGAATCAACAGTTCATACATTCGGTAATTGTTCTGAAGATCATTCTAATGCATTCATCTGAATGATGAGTTAACAGAATGTTGAAACTTGAATGCTTCGTTGTTTGTTACCAAATACTGACTGCAGCGGCACGGAACATCGATCATCAGCATAAGGCAGCGTACGTATCACACTTACGGTGAGTTCAAAGCTCTGTTGTTTGTCTGGTCATGGAGGTTCTCAGCAGACGTTAGGGGATAAAAAAACTGAGTTTTAATTAAAAAACTCGTTCTCTACAAGGGCAGGGTCTTCTTTATGCCACTCAGGAGTATTGCAGAGCTCTGGCCAGCCTCCAGCGCCATAGATGTTCTCTAACTTATTCACCTATTTATATGTTTAACTATACATCAGTGTGTTATTATACATATAGAGTTCAGTTTGGCAATATGTTCACAGTGGGATGTTACGCCTGGATAGTACCTGTGAATGTAGGGAACATCGTAATTAATATTATGAACGTTTCTCTAAAATGAAATAAATAATTAAGTCATAATTAATATCTTGACGTTGCTCGGTATGAAAAATGAGATACTTCATAAGGGAAAAGTTTTGTAACTCGCTTAATATAGATCACATCACTGGTTTCTCACTGAATAACTGGAATACTGTCTTGAAATGTTGACTTCAAACTCCTTTTCTAGAGAAATTATGAATAAAATTTCGTTTGTCTCAAATTTCTGCGTATATTTCTACATAAAAACAATGTTTTTCCTGTATCTCTGCTTTCATTCTGGAACATCGCATAAATTCAGTCAAAAAAACACAGAACTCCAAACATCGGCTCCTCAGGAATGCGCCTCAATTTTTACGGAACAATGACCTAAGAGAACGTAGCGTAATCAGTCGTCTTTAAGATAAGTAACACAATCCTCTTAATCTTTAGAGAACTCAAACGAAGAATGAACGCAGAAAACCTCGCAGTATCGCACACAGCAGGGGGGGGGGCGCACCCCTTTAGTTACCCCGCTGTCTATCCGACAGCCAGGGCCAAGGGGGGGCATCGTTAGAGATGATTATCTCTTGTGCGGAAAAACGAGGTTTGTATCCAAGGCGTGAACAATTTACAATTTTATCGATGAAATGAAAAGGTTTTGCAAAACCTGGTCTATGCAACATATGTAACGTGTTAGTTCGTATTTGTGACTAGTGGACACACAAATAGATTATTCGCGTATTGATGAAAATTTCGCTGCTGGTTTGAAACGCTTTATGACATTCTATGTTACAAAATAATTATTTTAGCACTGATTACTTCCAACTGGCAAACCATCTTCTTGTCATAGAATTTACTTGATTAAATCGTCGATAATTAAAAAAAACATTCATTAAATTTTTTAATCCAGGCTACCAAAAGCGCAGCACTTTAGTTAAGCTAACGATGAATAAATTTCAAACGGTATCTTTAAGCGCAATTTAAGAAAAGCTGTATGAAACACAATTTATAAACTTCCCTGATTTGAGCCAACATTTCAGTTCCCCAAGGTTGGCGAATTGCAATTGAGAGAAGCCTGAAGTCACATCGAATGGGCATTGATGCAAATAAAAAATATTTATGAAACATTCAAAACGACCACGGAATGTAATAATGCGTTAGGAATAATGCATGAGATGAGGACCAAACATCATGAGGATATAAAGAATCAACATTTCAATGGGATGAAAAGTCGGTTTCACGATACGCTGAAGTTAACGTCGTACGTCAAGCGCTTCATTGACGACGTGCGTATAATCAAATGCATCCTGACGTACTTGTTGTGGTACGAAGAGCGTTTCCAAGTTGAGCTGTAACAAAATGAAATGTTCTTGGGAACGCAAGTGTTGTACATACGCTAAAATTAGTACAATTGTGTCTACTAATAACATAAACGGTGGTCGAATAAGCTTATTAATTGTACTATTTAGATATCACACCGTCTGGGAGACGAGAGCATCTGCGGAGAGATGTGCTCTGTGCTCTGCGAGAGCATCTTCAAATTTAAGCACAAATGCTTAAATTTGAATGCTTCCAACATATTTTAGTAGCAATATCATCTAAATAATATCGGAATTTTGATTTCAGAATATTATATTTTTATTGAGCTCTGCAACATATTCGTTCTAAGTAAAACCTATTTTTTTAATTTTGGATAGGTTAAGGTTTTCTGCGTTTGCAGGACATTCTACTAGACATCAGCAATTTTTCTATTGATAGCATTGATAAACTTAACGAATATATAATAGTATGTATTGATTTTCATCCTGTTTAAGCAGATTAAACTTTTGCTAATAGTGGAATTCCGCGGACAACATTCGTTAATTAGGATAATTTAAACTACGTGTGCTATCTGTTAGTATCTTCCTAAGCAGGGTAGGTTCATCAAGTTCATATTCGTTGTATTTCGTCTCAGACAGTGACTAAATCAGCTTTGTCGTGATCATACTGGAATCTGAGAAGTTGTAGCTTGAAAATGATTTAAAAATTTTCGTCATGGACAATTGCGTCACGCAGTTCCAAATCAGTACATATTTGGAGCAGCACTTCATTCGAGCATTTTTCTTTATAAGTATGCCGGTTTAGCTTGAAACTGTCTTGGGATCTTAGGATTCGATTTTTCTTCTAGGTTTCTCAGCATACCTTCCATTATGGGGTCAATATGTTAGACATTTATCTCGTTTAGCTCAGCATTGAATATCTTCAGTCTAATTCATCTAATTAAAGTGTAGCTGAAACGAGGAGATGCTTCTATAGGGGTGTCTGCTGGCAAGTGACAGACTTAATAGAATGATCGTTGCGGACGAGTTAAGCTAATTTACAGTACTTTATGTAAATATTACAATTATAAAGTTTTAGGGGACGTGTCTTACATTTGAATATAGGGCATAAAGATGTGAACATAAGGATTTAGGGTTAAAAGAACGTGTGCAATGGTAATATTCGTGAACAGGATTAGAATGCATGTGTCAGGCCACTATATTAAGCGCAACCTGAGGACCGGAATACGTGACTAAGCTCGTGCGGAATAAGTAAGAGACCATCTGTCTAGAGAACTTATTTTGATACGGGATGGTAATACACGAGAGATATAAAGCAGGTAAAAGGCTAAGACGTCGACCCTTAGGTCGGAGTAGTTCTAACGCTAGTAACATTACGGCGTGCGTACATGTTAGCTTCTGCGGGGGCCTTACTAAGGTTCCCAGCTTTTTTATAGAATCACTGCTTCCGCCCAATACTGAGGTCTTGATCGCGTGATCTATCACGTGATGTTGTCCAGACGCTGACTAAGGTCTAGTACTTTTCCATCAATCTTTATCACGTCAAGTGAATATTACATCTCTATTACAGATTATCTAATCTTATAACATAATTATAATGAATATAATGAGCAGATTGACACCGGACACAAGCGAAGATAATTTTGCATGCCAATAATTTATTTCCGGCCTAAAGTTATGCACGGAAAATATTCGCCTGCCTCAGATGATGTAGTAAAGTTCAAATTGTGATTTGCGGTTAAATTAGATTTTTGGGGTTCCTCGTGAGGCGTGAAATGAAAACAAAGCAACAAGCTATTCTAGTTGATACCTCTTTTTCCTGCAAAAGTCATACCTGCTATACCATCGGCCGCATGGCTGGTAGCGCAGACGATATTATAATTATACTGACGTAGACTGCAAAGCTATCTTCGTTAAAAATTTTCACGCTTTCCTTCAACGCGCTTTATTCTTCAATTGATCGAAACCGTCAAAACCGTCTAAAACCCCCTGCCATCGATAGTCAACCAAATCAACCGGCTTCTGAGTAACAGCTGGGACTCAAGAACTCTGGGCTAAAAAGAATAATATACGGTTAAAAATAACTTTTTAAAGACAACACTTCTAAAGAATCCAGTGTCTCCAATTTTACAGATCTACAATGAATTTCTCCTTTTATTTTAGAATATTAACAAAATTAATTTTTCAATTTATTTAATATGTAAAATTTGTTTCAAAATTATTTATTCTGTCAATTGATTCATGCATTGCTTCCGACTTCACACAAGTGTGCAAAATTTCAGATCAATTGGACATGTAAAAGTGTGTCAAATATCAGTTATAAGATTTGTAGCTGACAAAATTGCTTTTTCAAATTTTTTAACATTGAAAAAAAAATAATTTTTAAAATCATTTATTTTATCATTTGATTCATGCATTGTCTCCAACTTTACGCAAGTGTGCCAAATTTCAGATCGATAAATATAGAGGGAAATTGCAATTAGGAAGTACGGATGAATGCCATAGACAATCTAGGCAAAAGAAATCTTACTGAAGGCCCAGCGTAGATGTTATCACTATTCAAAAATTAAGATCACCTGATTGCTTTGATCACAAATTTTCAAGGAGTTCAAAAACAAAGAAGATCGCTGAAAAATGGATGGATCTGGACTCCTTTGTAGAAATGAGTATTTTTTACATTATAAAGATGAGATGAATTTTTGTGCCATATTTTTTGTTTTTTACCGTTTGAGCCTAAGTTACCAAAGTTACTATACAGGTTCACTTCAAATATCCTACCAAAAAGGCTGACTCCTGCCTCCGATTTGTGCTTGAGGCTGCGTTAGCATGCCTATCATAATCTCCAATCATCTAAGAATTTTTCCGTGCATAGCATCACTCCCTACTATATCCAAAAATTTAAATATTTAAATTTAAATTTAAATATTTAAATATTTGGATGAAAGTTTTAACTCGTAAAATTAAATAGACGCTCTTTCCGCATTTTTTTAAAGTCGGTAGTAGCAATATATACATATTAAATTATTTATTTAAGGAAACATGACTGATTTGAATTAAATTGAATCTTAGATTGTTGGTCTTTATATTTGTATGCTTACATTTGAGTTATATGAAAGAAATATTGCGTATTGACCGTATTTAACAAATTTTTGAAGTTCAATGTACTATTCCAATATGCAAAATTTTTATAAGTACATTCGAGTAAATGTACCTTGTATTGGCTCGTATTTTCTTGTGCAGGTTTCAGAAACTTTAATTTCTGCATATACAGTATCTGTGATTTCCCGCAAAAAAGTTAAATCCATTGTCCTCATTTGCTTTTCATTTAAAATTTAACTATTTAACCTACAATTCTATGTCAGGTTGTGCTCAGGAACGCCAATAAAATGTATATTTTCAGGTTCTCATTTGATTGTGATTTGAGAAGTATTGAACCTAATACGAAAATATTGACGGTATTTTTGGAAGCAACTTCCAAACAGTTTCAGTATTTTTCTTAATTTCACGAAGTACAACCTTACATGATTACACGGTCATTAAATTTATACTGTCAACTTTTCCACGTGGATCGCTTTTGTAATGACTTCATTTCACTTCTATGCGTTTTTTGAAAGTATTGGATGAGTCCAGTTCCTTAAATTCTGACTTTATTTTTATACGTCTGAGAGCAACAAATAATTTCAGTTACTTTCTCAATTACGATAGTAATTTCAGCACAGACTTTGATCGCCTGCGTCTATTTCCTAGAACTCGATATTTTATTTTGACTTGTCACGAAATTATCGAACATATACGACGGGTAAGATATAAGTTAAATGGTTAAATGTCACAAATTAAATTCTGAATTTGAAGCGTGACATATCAAATTGCATAGTGAGGTTGGGAATAAATGAGAGGTTGGAACATTTGATAAGTCTTGCAATATTACAGCTCAATAAGACAGGTTGTATATCGTACCTGTCATCGTTGGCATATGTTTGGTCGCCGTATGTGATCAGCTCCAACACATCGCCCACTTGACGCATCCAAGACACCTATAGAAACGATCAAATGCATACATCATATCAACACTTACAATTTAAATAAAATGAGAATTATGCATGGAAGTTTACTTTTGGTGCGCTATTATTTATTTAAGAAATTATTGAAAAAGATTTCACACGTATTGTGCTTTATATACCTTGCATTCCATGTTGAACTACGTAATGCATAATAGATATTTGAAACCGCAAATGTATAGAATTTTTATGAAATTAATCATAGTTATAGCAGAAAAATAAGTGCTTCACTGCTACATTCAAATCAGACTTCTATTGATCTTATTTGTAAATAATTTGATTGTTATTACAAAAAAAAGCTCGAAAAAATGGTAGATCTATTCATATCTGGAATGTTTCACAATCGGGAGCTAGGCCTATGCCGAAAATTGCCATGAAATTTCCACATGGAAAATGTGTTCAAGTTCCACATTCGAAATAAACTGTAATTCATTATATATGAAATTATCACGAGATTTACAACGTGCAACTGCAATAGTGTTTAATAAAGCCCAAGATTATAAAATTGGTATTGAAGTTGGTAGATGCAGCGAACCTGAGTGTATTAAAATATTAAATAAATGAATTAGTTATTGAAGATAAGTTACGAATGCTCAATTATAAATGTAAAGAAATAGGTTTAAATGCTCCAATAGAAATAAAATTCTGAAACCAAAATTGGAAATTTATTCTCACAAGGCCCGGAGTTTGGATTTCTTTTTTGGCTATAAAAATTGTCTTGGTATTCAGTGCAGTGGCAGAATGTAGCTATACTAACGCATGCTGTCCGTCTAGAAAAGCCACAAAAGAAAAGTATTGGGATGAGAATCCGCTCGCTTCGATTTTGTATCGAATTTCTTGTCAGGAAGAACATTTTTAAAGCCAATATCGGAAGTGAATTTGCAAATAACGAATCCCCAACGCAGACCAAACAATTAAAATATCCAACAAAAATAACTCTAAAAATTTCCAAATTATTATTTCGATTTTTCACGTATAACAAACACGGTAATATTAAGAGCCTTCACGATCAAATAAATTTCCGGCTAAAAAATTCCAAGAACGAAAGTAAAAGATAGATAAAACTTTTCTTCATCTTAACAGAATAAACACCTTGGCAAGAACTTGTCTCGAGAAAGAGATCTGCGATGCTTTAGAAGCTTATGAAGTTTATAAACGCCAGCAAGGGAGAGGTTTATCGATAACCGGACCGCAAATACGAGCTTTTAATTAAGATGTGAATAAAATTAGCAATGGTTAACGTTTTTCAGTATTTAAGCCGAAAATAAAATACTACGATTGCAGCACACTGAGTTAGGAAGGCAAAGTAACACAGACTCTGTATTTACTCGCTCAAAATGTTCCAGCAATTGGAATTACAAGCTGAATAACAAACAGGGCGAAGAAAATTCCGGGTTTAAAGCGTTTTTGCTAGCTCAATTCAGAGCTCTCTCAAACTTCAGACTCATGTGAGCAAAAAAATAATGAAGGATGCGTTTTAGACTTCTTGAAAAAACTGAGCGAAATTTAAATTTGTCAGATGTGATATTGCTATTTAGGCTTAAGGAATTAATTCAGCAGCAGTTAAAATAATGATTAACGTCGACATAAATTTGCTCAATTATATTTTAATGAAATTATTGCACGTCAGTTCCGCTCTTTAAAATGAGTCACATTTCCTCCGAAGCCTGGGTTTATATTCACCATTTTATTCATTATGTTTATATTCACCATGCCGTGCAACATTGCAAAACAGCAATACTTATGCTTTTGAATGCAATAATTATACCATTTCTCATTCAAGGATACTTCAGCGGTTTATTGGGACTCAAAATATAATCAAAAGAATTTATTTATTGTAAATCAAGAAATACATTGTTTGTGATAACAATAACAGGTAATAGGAACTAGAAATGCATCTAGAGAAAAGAATTCGCTGCACCAGCGGCCCCTTTGGGCCCATTCAACTCACCGAGTACTCTCCGGGATTATGCAAAGTACAGTCGATGGCTGCCGTCTCGCCTAAAAATGTCTCTGCCGTTTCATTGTTGACGCCGAGACTTGGTTGTGGCGGAAACCCCCTGTCCTTGTGGTAGCGGTGAGGGTCGTAGTTCTCGTCTACTTTACTTTCAACGAACCCTACTAAACTCGGAGGAAGAGTCCTCTTGCTCTGACTTGGGTTGTTAATATTTACAAGTATGTCTATTTTTTTCTCACTTGACTGAGACATATTCGTCACGGAGATTCCAAAACGATTCATTGAATCTGTTTTAGAGGTAAATTCAACTAGATTTGGATGTTCTACCTGAGATTGAATTCCTATGAACCGATGGCCTCCATTCGCATTGGGAGAAATTCCATACCGATTTCTGTCGTCTATTTCGACCGGAATTTGAAATCGGTGAGGATCTCTAGGATTTGATCCTGTACTAGTTTTAATCTCGGAATTTGTCTCTGGTATGTGTATTGGAGGATCGGACATGTTGGGCATGAGGTTATTTGTATCGGATGGAACTGGAGGATAATTGAAGGCTTTTCGGAAGAGCATTTGATCGTAAGCTCTGGAAGGAACCTCCATGATGGGCAGGGAAGTTTGAAAGGATAAGGTCGCTTCCACCAACGCTGCAAGTACAAAAATTTAACTATGTCATTAATAATTCAAAAAATATTGTCAATATAAAAATACACTACACGAATTATGAAAATTAATTATACGCTATTCGGATAATTGCAACGTTTACGCCTAATCAACCAACATCTTCATACAGGATATTATGACAAGTTTATCACATAAAGTTATTATTAGTTTCTCCTTGGTTGATATTATACATATATATAATAATTGAAATTATGCATAAAATTTGATTCAAGCTTTTACGCCTCCATCTGCAAAAAATAAAAGCCAGGCAACCAATCGAAAAACATTCTTCATTTTTTAAGTGCCCTTAACATTTTATATAAAATTTAGAGGTTTTCATTTAATGCTCATAGTTCAATTTGTCATCCAGCACTCATCCTGTGGCACCAAAATGAGATCTTAGTTGCCTTACCTGGCAAAAGATTCGATAATATCAAAAACTGGAATACTCCGGGAGCTTCGGTGGCAGTTACCATGATGGATGTGGGCATTTCAACCTGAAAAAAAAAGAAATTCTCGTTTACAATCATGTTTAGTTAGCGATTCATTCCTCATTTGGTCCATATAAACGACTTTATTTTTTAATTCTTGATAAAATCGAAAAATTGATAATAATTGACCATCGTGACTCTTTCAGAATATTTCCGGACTTCGTTGTTATCTCGAAAGAAAAGTCAGAGAGGCACTTCATAATTTTAACAATCAAGATAACTTTTGCCCATCTTGGGCACTTTTCTCTCAAAGTTTTCTGGTCAATTCATACAGAGCGAGAGAAAGAAATTTGCTCCTTTCACTTGAAATTTGTCGCATGAAACTTTTTCTTGTGAGTGGCCGGCTGCTTTTTTAATTTTTTAATAAGGAAAAAGCCTTGTCATTCTGACTTATAATTAATTTGTCTAATATTTATTTTGCCATAAAAAGTGTTTTCAAACAAACATCGAACCACGATAGATTTTCTATGTTTGAGATTTGGAAGAGATACTCATGCACAGCCGTGAATTCTTTCCTACCGGCTAGATGAATGCGAGTTGTCATCGCTCTAATTTTTCGAAAAGTGACAGGTAAAACTCGATGGCGATATTGAATCAATTTCGGCTTGTCAAATATTTACATTGAGCGATATTGCGTCAAATTTGGCCTTTGGGAAACTCATTTGAAAGTTCCAAATGGCTTCCATTTTTAGCGCATTTTCTCATTTATGGAAAAAGGCACTATTGTGCTCGTCATGTCCGTCTGTCTGTCCGTGACTTCACGTTTTCGTTGACGAGAAAATGCGCTCTCTGTCACTCACTGCAGTGAGTACCGAGTTATATTTTTTAGCTATCAGGATGGAAGTTAACAATGCAGCAATACGAGATGGTCCTTAGCCTCTATCGCGACGGTGTGTAAAGCAAGCGACTGCTATTGTTTCGTTGACGGTTCTGCCCAATTATTAGCCGGTCAAGATACTTCAGTTCAAACGACTTTATGAAAACTCAAACATTACATGATGATTTCCTGTGTAATTTACTAACAGGAACTCATATGAATTGTTTGGGATGTAGTTTTGTAACAAGTTACTCATCAGATAATGCGGCATGCAGTTCTGTGGCATCGATTATTCATCTCACAATGGGATATTCATTTTAATGACACGTCCATTCATCACACGACGTGACATTCATTTTAATGACACGTTCATTCATCATACAATGGGACATTCATTTTAATGACACGTTCATTCATCAAACAATATGACATTCATTTTAATGACACGTTCATTCATCATATAATATGACATTCATTTTAATGACACGTTCATTCATCAACTAGTTCAGGTTCATGCCACGCTGGATACCTGCAGCCCATGATCTCACATTTCAACTAACCGCATGACGTCATCTGATGGAACAGTGATGAATCAAATTTGCATATCGGCGGCTAGGCTCGCCAGATAAGCCTTCTTGAGAATTTCCAGGGACGAAGTTCATTACTTAAGGATTTAATAAAATGTTACGCGTTTACGAACATAAGTTAGTAGATACCGCTGATAAATATTGATGAAAATATGACATCTGTCTCATGAAAATATGCCATCTGTCTCATTTATAAATTGGATCTTTTTATTTCGTTTGGAAGAATAATATGCTGCGAAATTTTATCATTAATAGATGAAAAATAGCAAACATTGCTCAATGGCTGAAAATTTGTAGTGCATTGGCTCGCTGTGATATTGCGTACAAAATCAAATTAATGAGTTTTACAAATCCATTACATCTCTTTTACTAAACCCGTTGTAATAAAACGCTGAAAGAACAGTAAATTCTTTACGGCAGGAATAATTGTCCTCAATTTCGTGATGTTCACTATGGTCGCTAGGGTCGCGCTTCAGAGGTCAGGAGTCAACTAATTTGAAATCTTCAATAAAGACCAGCTCTAAGTTCTTCTTCTCGTAGCAATAATTTCGTACGCACAAAAAAACATAAATAACTGACATCTGAGTGCATGAAGCCAACCCCAATCTTCAAATCAAACCTGATTATAAGAGTACTTTGCGTATTCATGTGGCATTGTAGGTACAGAAACGTTCGCCTTATTGAAATGTAATTTGTTTATATGTAAACATTACATTTATTGGAATGGCAAGGTACTAGAGGTAATTTTCATCTAAGGACAAAATTTTTACCTTATTACGGACAGGAGAAAGAAAGCAGGAATAGGAAAAAATTTGACAGATTCGGAATGCGAATAAAGTTCTTTATGATTAATTTCTGTTAAACAAGTATAATAAAATCTTATAGAAACGCAGTACATGACAATGCATTCATAATTGATGCAGCATTGCCTGGTCATTGTTGAAAAAAAAACTGCATGTTCAACCTAATTCAATTCAAAGAAAGGAACAAAATCATTCTGACTTCTGATTCGAGTCGAAATCTGAACATAAGTCTCATTAATTTTAAACAAATCATGAATGAAAATTTTATTAATATGCTAATTACATTGGCTCTCAGCAGATATAAACATCATAAACGTTCAAAAATTGTATTTTCGCACCTTAAAAGCAGAGTAAAAAAATTTTCCATATAAATAATTCATTATTGTTCTATTTGAGTAATTTCTGAAACTCTTTTAAACTAATTGCAAACCTTGTTGTACATGTACAATTGCCATTAAGATTTTCAACTCGGGTTGTAGGATGTTATTTTTATGCTTTTGTAATACCATATGGCAATTTAATTGAAGTATTCTAATTGTGATGAATCTGATATTATCTTATCATTTCTGTATATATCCTCGGGTTAAAAGTCAAATTATTAAGTAAAAGTTATTGCAAGTTAGGATTTTGATGATCTTCTTCCAGCTTTAAAATTTATATTTTCGATTACGTTCACCAATTAATCCAGCTTTGACTTATGCAGTGGTAAGTCAGAGCTCGACTAAGTGGTGGTAGTGTGGTAGCCATGCAGAAAATGAGGTAGCACGAGCTCCACGACAGCGGTAAAAATGAGGTACATTTGATTTCATCAGCATTAAATGCGCTATCGCAAAATCATGTACATGAAAATATTAGCCAGATAAGACTTAAATGGAAATGAAAATTTTGAAGAGAATTTATGAGTAATAAGGTAACCTTGCAACCATGTTTAATTTTATTTTGCTCACGTCAAAGAAGTTATTTAAAGAACAAATTCACATCGAGTTAACTTATAGATAATTATTTAATGCTCTTTTTAGCACATTTTCTCATTTATGGAAAAAATGCACTATTGTGCTCGCCATGTCCGTCTGTCTGTCCGTCCGTCCGTGACCTCAAGTTTTCGTCGACGAGAAAATGCGCTCTCTGTCAAATGCGACGAGAAAATGCGCTCTCTTTTTTCTATCAACGATGCTTCGTTTATATAATGCAAGCCTACATTTTTATTATTTATCGTTAAGCACTCCTTTTTTTTATACCCATTTCATTATTTGTCCCAATTAATTTGCATCTGTGAGAGTAAAATTTACTTGAACTTCGATGATAATATATAATGTGAGTTTATAACAATTCGATCTTGCTCACTCGTGGCTTAGTATATCGCTTATTCTTTATTATTATATTTTCTCCTAGTTTATTCATTCTAATTTACGAGATCCTTTGCGCATTTTCGACATCGTCAGAAGTTAGGATGTTACAGTAAGGCTACGTATAGTGACTCTCTTCCCTAGGGGAATAATTCACGTAATTGTATGCGCATCTGCTAATTTGTCTCAGGGGAACCGTGCTGCGGTGTAGCTGACTTATTAATCATTATTGCCTTACGATACTCTAATATCATGTCTGGGCGATTACTCCCTAACAAATTTCCGACAGCTGTATTATGTATACAGTATATTATTACTGTATATTGTTGTATTACAGTATATTACAGTATACAGTATATTGTTGTATTACAACAATATACAGTATATTATTACTGTATATTGTTGTATGTATTACTGTATATTGTTGAACGCGAAAAGACAGTAATCGAAGATTGATGATCAACATTAAATCGATTTAATAAGCGTACATTGAAAATAAGTAATATAAACGTGAAAATACTTTGTGAGTGATACAATACAAATACTTGGTTAATAAATGACTTTCAGAGAATGACATTTTCATGTCAAATGGAAATATTTTGCTCAAAATCCATTTATCATAACAGCATGAATCTTTATTAGAAGACGCCAAATGCATTTAATACCTTCATTTTCGTCTGAAATCTAATTAATTTGCTGATATGGTAATTCGACTTCCTTAACTACTCTCCACAAATTGCTAAGTTCCTAAAGTAATATGTAGAAGAGAAAAACAATGTTTTAATTTCGCTCATTAACTATCCTAACATTAACTTTAACAATAGTTCTTTTCCCTTAATTTCCGCCACCTGAGCGCTTACGTCCCTTATATGGCCTGCGAAAGAATTATTTTAGTCGGTTAGGGCTTGTTTGCAAATCTTTTTTATGGTACCATGGTATGGTTCTGGGAGTTTTTTCTTCACCGCAAAATGTGTTCCGTACTTGACTTCATTTATTGCTTTTAATTTTCTCCCTCGCTTCATCAAGCCCCCCAGAAGCCGTCGGTCCGCCAAAAACTCGTAAAGTTTCAAATAATTTAGATACGTTGCCGAACACGCATGGCGGAATAATTCTGTCGAACACTTTTCTATCGATAAAAGGAAATTACAACATCCAACATCGAGGCGCTTCATCGAAACTTTATTGTTTGGACCCTGGAAAATACAGTGCAGAAACTGCTGATATAATTTCGATGCTTGCATTTTATTAATTTTAAAAACTGATGGTAGTGATTTTTTATTTGGTATAATCCTGACGGGAACTGAATTATTTTTTTATTTGCTTTAACTAAACATTTATAGAGTTTCAAGGGTTAGTTGTATGTGTAGGTTATAAAATTTAGCTGTGGCAAGAATTGGAAAATTTCAATTGTTATCATATATCATTGCAAATTGCATCTTTTAAAATTGCAATTTGAATTCAATAATATACGCATCACGTCTCTGAATGCAGCAATCGATACATTTAAACGTAACCGATTCGATATTCCTCATCATCAGCATTAGCCAAACGAAAGCTTCGATTATGAAATATATGATGCTAGGATTCACACTATTAAAATCTATAAATTCAAAAGATCTTTTGTACTCCATCTTCCACTTATTGCGGTCGTAAAACTTCGATCATTTCAGGGAATCTCGCAAGATCTCGATTTGCTAGGAAATACTGCCGTTGGGACTCCCTTCACTTCTCGGAACGAGGTAAGTTCGAATTGAGAAGCGATCCGCAGGTGCGGACCAAGTGGTCAGTTTCCGGGAGCTACTTGAGGCAATATGGTGTAGATTGCGGGCCTCTCATTACCAAAGTTCAAAATTTTTTGTTAGCTTGGTTCGCTCGTTTTCTGGTAATAAGCTCATATTTACGTGGGATTTATACGAGAACTTTACCCAGTTTCTAAGCCGAGCATAAAAATAGAGTTCCTAAGAAACTACAGCCTCTCAAAGTTCTCAATTTAAAGCGGGAAAATAACAGGACCCTCGGGTCATGCTTGACTTCGAACCTAATAAATATCTAAAATATTTTTAAAAATATGAATAAGTTTTGTTAGTTAAACTCATATTCAAATTAAATTCATTGTGTGCGTCACTGCGGTGCATGAATTACACCTCTTTTATGAAAGTGTTAATCAATCGTTCGTGACGTAAGTATGATCAATATTTTAAATTTTCCGGTGACAAATGCTTAACCTGAACATCAATTAACTTAATGAGCAAACCTTCTCTAAATTGAACGTTATCGAACTTTAAATCATGAAAACCTGTTTTGTGCACACAAAATTGAACAAAAAATTGTACCACATATTAAAACTACAATAAAAGCCAACAAGATATATTTAAATGTTAAACTGTCATTTGTCGGTTCTACGGGATCTTGGTAATTGCTGCGCATCATTTATCTCACTAGCAGCTTCGGGAAAAAATTATTTAGTGTAACTGCGTTAGACGACAAAACTGCAGCAACACTAGCGATGGAGAAACATGAGCTGCTGCTAGAATCGATTAGCAGAGCAAACAACAACATAAAGTCAAAAGGAATATCAGAAGCTGCAGATGAAAAGGATCAACGGGAAACATTGAATAAAATCAGCATGGACATATTAAAAACACTACCTTCCAACAGCCGCGATCAGCACCACCTGCAACACCAGAAAAACACGACCAACAGACACCCGCATTCAGCACCACCAGCAGCACCAGAAAAGCACGACCAACAGACAACCACGATCAGCACCACCAGCAACACCAGAAAAACACGACCAACAGACACCCGCGATCAGCACCACCAGCAACACCAGAAAAACACGACCAGCAGACACCCGCATTCAATCCCAGCAGCAACACCAGAAAAACACGACCAGCAGACACCCGCATTCAACCCCAGCAGCAATAACGCCAACTTTAGCTCGCATGATCAGCAGTATTGAGGAAGCCAGACCCGGTTTTTAGAGCACCGCCGACGCGCTTTATTTCGCCTCAGCGCGTCGGACAAAAACCTTCAGAAACAGCAGTAATGAGGGCTGCATAGTCGAGGGAAAAATGAAACTGAGGGTCGTTAGGCAAATATGTCCTAAGAAATGATGATCTGCTTTTCAGAGCTATGGGAATAAAATGGAATATAGTGGAGATATTTGCATTTCAGCGGTAATGAAGATTACTAGAATTTGTTGAACTAACATTTCCATGTCGAAATTAAGTTTGACGATCATATCATTAGTAGATAGTTGAGATAATGGTTTTGAATAATAGATTATTTCTGTGCGTAAAATTTATTGATTATTCAAATTAAAAAATTAAGATTTTAAAGTGAAATGTGTTCATGCTTTTCGGTCGGAAGTTGTTTGAAAAAATGCCAAACAAAAATTTTTCCGGTGACAACTGTAGAGCCGCGTAAGTAAACTAGAGGTTTATGCAGTAAAACTTACATCCGCTGCAAAACTTCACAAACTTCACCTTTACTAATTACTGCGGCTGGAAGACGAGAAATTTTATTTTCGAAATTCAGAGCTCTTATTCACTTGAAGTCTTGCTGTGAAAATTCAAACGTTTTTTTTTCGACAATCTAATTTACGTTTCACCTTAAAAACACAATAAATTATAATAAAAATATTCTGGAGCAACTTATTATCACCGCAATATTCGTTTAATAACTACCTCTGTAATGGAAACATCGGTGATGCAAACAAACAATTTACAGGAAATTATTTATTCATATGGATTATTGTAGCACAGAAGTAGATAGCTCGCCCGCATGCTGCTTATGACATTCATATTGAAGAAGCGATCCCCTCATATGCGATTCACCGGCCATTCATGCAGGCATTAACTTCATTAAAAAATATAAGTCAGTACTAACTGCAGTGAGCGACAGAGAGCGCATTTTCTCGTCCGTCCGTCCGTGAAGTCACGGACGGACGGACGGACATGACGAGCACAATAGCGCTTTTTTTCCATCAGTGAGAAAATGCGCTAACAATGGCTACGGAATAATTTTCCATACATTAATGTGATATATTTGAAGTTGAACACTTTAGCAGAAAATTCTTCTTTTGTAGTTTAAAGTTATGAAAGTATTCAAGAATTTAAGAGGAATACGAAGATATAAATTAATATTGTGGATATTTTGGTAAATTAAAAAAATTAGTTCGCGATTTTTGTTGGCTCGAACATAAATAATTTATTACCTTTGAATAAAAAGCTAATTTATTCTTGGTATCTAAAAGTCCGATCAAACTAACGTTGTAAATGTAACCTTAAACTAGCACGCTTAATAAATTTTCATTTTAACTATCTTGGACAGTAAACGAAAAGTCAAATATTTATTAATATGTGCCTTTGCATATATCAGTAAGCAATATTTGTTTTCCACCATCTGTTCACTTTCAGTATTCGTTTTGCTGGAGAAAAACTCTCCCTTTTTCGAAAGTATATTTCCAAGCTCTATGATTTATTTATTGTATAGTTCTTGTTATTGTATGTCTCTAGTTTCATATTGGACTTGTATTTATAGTAAGCAAATGTAGTTATTTATTAATGCACTTGTTATAACGTTAGTGTCAGGATAACAGCGGTGCTACTAACCCGCATCGCTTAAATCACCCTTTGCACCTTGAATTATTCGCACACAATTTTCATGAAATATTAACTGCTGATGTAGGGGCGTATTTATAGTAAGCAAATGTAGTTATTTATTAATGCACTTGTTATAACGTTAGTGTCAGGATAACAGCGGTGCTACTAATTCGCATCGCTTAAATCACCCTTTGTACCTTAAATTATTCGCACACGATTTTCATGAAATATTAACTGCTGATGTAGGGGCGGCAGAAGCGATATCCCTTCGACCGTCGGCTTCAAGATGACCTCGGTTATCGAAATTTTATGGCTCATCTTTAGGAGCCCGTGGTCTTAGCTTACTATGGAATATATAGACTTACGGAGTTTGGAATTTACCAAGGATCACCACGACTAGAATACGAAGTTTTTCATTAATAAACTGCTGCTGACGATGAGCGAGGCTATAATGTTCCAGGACTTAAGAATGTTCATAACTTTCTGTTACGAGGTGGAGTGATTCCCCTAGCGGTATAACGAGACTTCAACTTCCTAGGCGGAAGCTATAAGGCTTCGTAAATAAATAATTCTTTTCATAGGCTCAGTAGGTCATGATAATGAAGTGACTGTTGTCATTAATCTGCCACTATTTTACTCTAAGTTAAAACACAACTGTGAACTAACAATAAAATTAAACATGCGTACGTCGTGAATTTGCATTACATTGCAAGAAACTGAACTACTCGATTTATTTTCACTCCAGATAACTCCAGCACGAGGTAATGAAGATCTTTTCACTGTCACCTAAATCAGAATTTCATCGACGTGACATCTATGAATATTTATTCGTAAACTAAATAAATAAATAAATAAATAATTAGCGGTGTCAGCGTTGAAGATTAGGCTATCTGACCTGCTGCCGACTCTAAACATCGCATTGCTTTCACTCACAGCTTTCTGTGGGTCTCGAACACGCATCTCACTGCTCCAATATCCACTGCGTTTAAATGCCCTGCCCCCTTGCAGATTTTGACCAGAACTATCACAGGAAGCTGGGATCAAACCCACAACTTACTGCCGCGATCTTGGTACTTTGGACTTTACACTGGACCACCCTGCCATTCGTGATTCACAAAACAGATTTCGAACAACCTAAATCGTTGTAAAGTCTCAAACAATGCATTTCTCTAACCCTGCTATATGTTTCTCTCGCCGCATGTGTATGCATTTCTCGCCGCAACACGCCCGGGCCAGACTGCAATGTCCTCTACAGACGTCGAGCATTGAAATTCAGAGCCTTGTTTCCAAACAATGTTAAGGACATTTTTTGAGCATAAACTCACTGGAAACAGCGTGGTGTGAGTGCTGTAGAGTTCAATTCTCTTGCTTGCGTATGCCGGAACATCCCATGCTCACGGTAGTAGCGTCTCTACTTTGCTTCAAATTAGCTTATAATAATGAAAAAGAATTGAAACCTAGTTATGTGAGTAAAAGCAAAATACAGTGAAAGTATATATGCCTTCCATTATTGAAACGAACCAATTTTTACTATTATTACAAGGACCATGAGGATTCGTTCGATGAAATTTTTTATTAAAAAATTTCCTGCTTAGACCCATTGAAATTGAGAACTTCCGATGCGTTTATAGATAAAATCATACCATTGGATTAAAATAGAAGTTCGTGTATCTGATAGTTATCGAAGTTTTCATAATAAACCGATAGCTTTCAAAAATTTTCCAGCTTCTTCTTGATAATGACTATATTCATTTTCAAGTGATTTTAATATGGTTATTTCTTTAACGTCAGGAGAGTATAAATTGTGTTTCACTAAAATTGCAAATTACAGTAATTTGCTTCTTTTAATATATTTGTTTTAAAATTATGCAAGGTACTCACTTTTATTTATTCAATTTCAAAATATTGGATTAATCCAAAGAAATTTTGGTGCAAATTTATTTAACAAAAGGAAAAAAAATCTGATAACTGAACTGCCTAAAGAAGTGAGAAGTGCATATTAATGGGCGGTATATTGTATTGAATTATGCAGTTAAGCTCGTCTTGAATTATGTTGCAAGCCCTATTATGTAGCATAAATCCTGCTTAAAGTCTCGTCTGCTGACTGCCAGAGCACGGTGGTTGGAACCTCAGTAAATAAATTAGCTTGGAAATAACAAATAATTAGCACTAATGAACTATTATTAACTAAAAACTATTTTTCGTTTTTATTTCAAGCATATACTTCATTGGCGCTAAATGTCTTTCTGCCCGAGGTGATAAATTCAAAAAAATACTCAGCTTGTGTGTTCATGGATTATTTTTAAATAAATAATTTATTGATAAATTCCACCAAACATACCACGCTTGGTAATAGTTTCCAGCACAAGCATTAGAATATATTGTTTTTCTATGCCCATGTGAACCATCAAAACCATAATAAATTTCTCTGAATAAATCGCAAAATTACGCGCGTAATCTTCAAGGAGCTTTTTGATCTGAAGGACTTGCTGAATAATGATCTAAATTATTCAGAAATTGTGTGGACGTCTGGAGGATAACAGCTTAATTTCTAACAGTTCATTTGCACAGCTTTCAATGAATGTACGAACATGAGGTAGCAAACGCGACACAACGGACTTCTTCATCCCTAATAAGGGTTAAGCCTTAAAGCTCTAGTTAAACATAATGGCAAGCTGGCATGAAATCAATCTTGGTGTGATGGAGGGCAAGTTGCTTAGCAGGGTAGATGAAGTGGCCGGCTGGTTGCGGATGATGGATTGTTCGTGCAATGAGAAGCTCTGGGCCAAGACGCTGACCCCAAGTGAATCTTCGCATGCGACTTCCAGGAGAGAACTTTTATAATGTGGCTGGTTTTATTGAACGCTGTAAATATAGGAGTCACGGAACGCTAGAAAGCTATTATTTGAATCATGAAATCAAAAATAAATTCCAAAGTAATTAACTAAAATTGAAGCAATTTTTTCACTTTCAATAAAATTAATCAACACTCTACAAGTGCGCTAAATTTCAGGATAATTGGCCACGAAGAAAAATGCAAACTTCAATCAACATTATTTCTTAATAGGCATTTTAATTATTTTGCGATCAAATTTGGTGACAGTAGAACTTCTAGCAAATAATATAGCCCGGACGACGATTTTGTTTACCAACTCACGAGAATGATTAAAGAAAACAATAAAATGTAGTATAACAGTTCATTATTTAAGTAAATTTGGTGCAATGTATTAAAGTATTTGTTGCATGTCATGACATATTATTTAGGAGGCATATCTGGTAGCTCATTATTCACACACATTTTCCGGAGGCTTGAGTTGGGCAATTACTTTAAAATACTCTTTCTTATCCAAGCCATGAATTAAATGCTGTTACTCTACATTTTACTGGCAAGGCAATCTGTTCTCTCGCACATAATCGCTCGTTACGTAAGTGTAATGGCTCTTCTGGTAATTACTTTTTATGGAATACTCAGTCAGGATTGCCTCTCCCAGTTTTCTACTTGATTGTTGTTATAATGTCTCTCGGTTCTGTAATTATAGAACATTGTAGTATCATTACCTCTTGACAACATGTGCAAGAAACGAGGACAGCGCCACTATAATTTATTATTATTGTTTTTTTTCCATAAGATTTTACAAAATTTTCCGCGCAGGTTACTAGGTTTTTTTTGCTCCGCGCATGAAGATATTTATTAAATGTATTCATTTTAGCACTCTATTTATTGTTTCAATTTTATGCTTTAAACGGCAGGAGTTTATATCTAATTCGGTGAGAATAAATCGTAAATGATTTCCAAACCCGAGAGAATAACTGACGTATGAATATTTTTAAGCTAATTTTATTATAAAAGATACTTAGAAAGACTTATTAGACATGGAATTCCAGGAGGTGCATTGCTTTAGAATTTTGAAGCGCAGTAAGATTTATTTTAAAAATCTTAACATTGGGAAAAAATAATAATTATCCTTCGCACATGGATGTGCTAAGGATGTGCTTTGCCTTTTTCAATTCGACCTAATTTATTACTAAACAAAATTTGTTAGTTATTTATCTATATATAAATTCAATGTGCATGACTACTAAACCAGCGTATACAAATCTATAAAAAAATAAAATGAGCCGAACCTTCGCTAAACCTCGAAGCTTATTCACATATCATCACTTCACAAGAATTCTTAATCAGTATTTAAAATTAATCAATATATAAAAAAGTTATGTTTAGAATGTTCCTAATACAACTATAAACAAACTCGACCAGTACTACGTATCATTATTTTGCAAATGAGTTGAAATTAGTCATAAATCAAAATTAATTAATTGAAATTAGTGCACATGAGCGGAATTGTGTTTTGCTCTCATTTACATAGCCCGCCGCATAGTGAATTGTCAGAGAGATCTCCACATATTGTTACTTTTTATACATAAACCACTAGCATAGTTTTCCCTCTGAATGGTACCCCTCATACTGCTCACTGCCATTTTTCATTCAAATAATGCCGGCTCTTCAAAAATACCGCAAGTTCGTTGAAAGCAGCGCTAAAGCATTTGAACTGTCGCACGCTTATTTAAGGGCTGTGAGGTCGACAATTCTAGGCGGCCTTTCAACAAATCAGCGAGTGACGAAGAAAGGCACTCTTGACTGCGAATGCTCGTGTATTTCACCTCAAAAATATCCCAACGTCAGAGTAGAGGTTTTTTGAACTCGCACTCTAGGCTTTTAACGGTCTTGTTTGGTTGGGGTGGCTGGCTCACATACTGTACGGTACTCAGAGGTCCGACGCGTTGGCAACGTAGGGGAAAGTGCAATTGATTCAATTGAAAAGTTACAGTTGCTTAAATTTTTTTAATTATATTTATTCCATTTTTTATTTTCTAGTCATCCTAACACTCGTCTTTAGTAGTCATCAAGTTTCGTGCAAAAACAACTGTGGAGCCTTTGCTGACAACTAAGATGTCGGAATTAAAAATGTCTATATTATTGTTAAACATTATTACCTTAAAAATCACACGCTTTATCAGTAAATTTTTTCATTTCATCGCACACTGCAGGATTTCTTTTCACATGTTAAATGTTAATAAAGGAATTTAACTGCTCTGACGATAGTTACTAATTTTACAGAAACGAAGTTAAAAATCAATATCTTCTTTAAAAACTCGACACATTGACATTCGAATGTAATTCAAATTCGTATTCCTAGATCGCTGCTAAGTTCACACGACTTCATTACCAATTTAGTGAGTAGCTAATCGTACCCTAACTTCATTCCGTACTGATGAACGGTGGCGTAGAACTCGGCTCACGTCTTGTGAGCTCAAGCCATTAATCTACGTACCTTCGTCCCTTCGTCTTGCATCGATATGAGCCCCAGTCTGTGCTCGCTTGATGGGAAAAGCTGTTGAAGAAGAACCTTTGATATCAAAGTCAAACCATAGCTACAAAATGTTTCATTAATGTGACTGCAAACTGCTTTGAGTTATGTTGTTAGATCCACCAGAATAGGATCAAATGAACCTCAGCCTTTGGAAGTTGCCCATGCTATTCCTTTATTTTATTGACATAAATGGAGATATCAAAGTCACTTGTCAACTTTGATATTAAAGTTACACCTGAGCAAGAAAATGTTTCATGTTTCATTTATGTGAATCGCGTCTGCTGTGAGTTATGTTGGTTCCAACAGAATAGGATCATATGAACCTACGGCTTTGGAAGTTGTTGATGCTGTTCCTGAATTTTATTGACATAAATGGAGATGCTGTTAGTCCCGGATGCTACTTCAATGTTTTATGTAAAATAGAGTTTCTGAAACTCTTAGTGCGGGACTGAAATTGTGTCGAAATGAACCATAGTTAACATCAGCCACGGATGCTACGCTATAGTCAGCAACTTCAGGATGTGCTTGCCACGCTGTGCGTTGGTTTTAAGCCGACGCACGTATCCAAATAAGACAAAAAATTTAGAAGATAAAAGTCTCTCTTGGGCTGAAGCTGCTTACTATTCTAGGACGCGGCTTCAACTAAAATGGTCATTGTGCAGTTGTTATGACTGGCGGTAAAGCTGTTGTAAATTACAGGGTGACACAAAAAAAACAGAGCTCACTAAAAGTCTTATAACTCCTGAAATTTTATTCAGTTTGAAACAAAAATTCTATGGAATTATGTACAACCTATGTAGCCAACATCTGCAAAATCTCAATTCTATACCACAAAAACTCTTTGTTCAGACTTTAGCCGAAAATATGTCTCAACTGCAAATGTCTTTTGCTCTGTAGTCCAAGGCATCTCGAAGCTCACACGTGGTAGACTCTTAGATCAATCCGTCTTCTTAATGAATCTGAAACAAATAACAGGATTACTTGAGTATTGTGGAAATTATTCAACTTTTTATGAGCTCTGTTTTTTTTGTGTCACCCTGTACCATCTGTAAGAACCATCTCTTTCGTTTGAAAGTGTAATAATGTGGGTTTCTTGTGCGAATTTAGTCCCAGCACCACAAATTGTCACCTCTATAATATACTTTGTGCGTCACCTCAATATTTGATTTTTTTATAATCAACCTCGTATGGAGAGGTTGCAAAAGCGCTTCGTGCAAAAGCACAGGATAAAAAACTTATGTTCCCGCCACAACCCAGATGATGTATCATTATGAACCAAGACTCACATATATAAGTCATCGATAGAATAGAATTGAAACAAATTTTATTTTATTATATTTTTTGGCACAAAATCGAGATTTGATCAATGTAAGCCATCGAAGAATAAATGTGTTATTCTGATACACCAGTTCTTATTCCCCATTACGTCAATGTAAGTAAAAATATATTTGTTGATTTTTATGTCATTGATTCGATGCCACTATTGGAACCGTAATTCGATGCCACTATTGTCACTATTCCATTCGATGCCACCACTGATTCGATGCCACTATTGTCTCTGACCGTAAATTTATTCATTTCGAGTAAGAAACTTTATTGCTGTGATAATTGCCCGTTTCCTCTTCATCTCCTATTGAACAACCTATTCGTTATTTAGATTCATGCGTTGATATATTCATGCTAAATTATTTTCCCTTTCAAACTGCTCACGATGAATAATCTTTACCTGTTCCTTCCAAGGAGGGTTTGGTTCTGAAGCAGCGCACTACATCACAAAGGCAGTCATTATTTTCAAACTCAATTGAAAACTGAAAAGATTTGTATATTCGTTCCTTCTCGAGCGAAGCTCTGCAATAAAGTAAACAATTTTCGCTAAAAAAGATGCAAAACTTTGTGAAGATGTCCCTCGATAACGATGCTCTACGGGCCTTCAAATGGTTCAGGTAGAAAGGATAAATGTTGAACTATAAAGGCTGCAATAAATTGTTATGCCGACTTGAGACACGTCGATTCGATATGAACGATCCAACCCTCTTAAGGTATAATGGTAGTCTGGGGGCAAAATATTTCTGTAAATTGTATGTATTTCTGTCGAAATATTTATAGTTTCTCGGTTTGAAACTGGGAAAAAAAATATATTTCTACTCGAGAAATGATGGAAGCCTACATATTTTATTTCATAGAGATTTTTTTTACCTCTATGCATCATGCGTGTGATCAACAGAGGTTGCAGTAGTTGTGTTCAATGCATAAAACCAAATATTTACTGAAATCGTATCTAAACCTCGTGAATATAACAACTTTTTTCTAACATTAATTTAACCAATGCCTCATGAACTAACAAAACTATTAATTGGAGAAAATTTAAAAATTGATTTACGATTAAACAAAATTAATATTCTATTTAAAAACTTTACACAGACATTCTAATTGTAGCATTATGATTAATTTCGGCAATGAATTTACACTTTGAAATACGTAATGATTGGTAGCATCAGATATACTCATTCATTTCCAGCAAGTTCAAGATTATTTGTCTTCACCGCTATTTAAAAAATATGTAGATGATTGAAAGCATCAGATTTACTTATTCATTTCCAGCAAGTATCTGTCTTCACCACCATTTAAAAAATAACTCTTTGACACTGAAAGATGAAAAAATTTATACCGGACCACTTTAAAAAAGTGGAGACTTGGCAGGCAGAAGCTTCGTTTCAACAAGAGTCACATGAAGCAATCAAAAGCGAAGCTGCCGCCGCTGCTGAGAGAGACAGAACTGTACGCTGCAATCTGGCAGACCTCGGGTCGCTCGTTCAGGGCCGAATTGTGTCGCTTGGAAAGCGAGGCTAATTTCGTCCCAAACATAGCACCTCTTAGCAAGAGTTTCTTGCGAGAGCAGCATGAATTTTACAGGACATTTAGACTGTTTGTTGAGCCTTCACTCAGACACTGGAACGCCGTAAATGTCGCACGGACGAGCAACCACGAGCTCCGTTCCAGAGGCGCCACTTGCCAGGCGTTCGAACGATCGTCGCAACACTTTTGGTGGCGCTTCCTTCGCTCGTCTAAGGATAACAAGAAATGAAATATTACGTCGGCAACGCGTCAACGCGCGTCTGACTTACGTACGTCACTTCAAACATGCCGGAAGGTTGCAGCCAGCGAAGATGACGCGCTATAGAAGGCAACCGCGTACTTTATGGCCTACCGAACGTAAACTTTGTCGTACTCGTTTCTATCATACCTTATAGAGCAGAAAGACCTTGTATTTGATCTTACTTGATAAAAAATAATGTTAAAAATCTCAATAACGATGCCGATCGTGAACTTTATTATTTTTTCTATCTATGAAACTGAGGCTTTATATTATTTTTTGTTCCTATAATTGATAGGTTTGGAATGAGGTGTTCTACAGCCATGTTGAAAATGGTCATAAAAAACACCACAGCTAAAATGTACTGTAAATAAATGTTAGCAGAGTATGAGCAAAATTGTATAATATTTATGTGGTATAAAAAATACTGATAGATGACCCTGCCTATTCAATAAAAATACTTATATTAATATTATATTACATAATATACATAATATTATTAGAGTCTCAGACCGAGTCTCAGACACAGAGTCTCAGACCGAGTCTCAGACCGAGTCTCAGACCGAGTCTCAGACCAAGTCTCAGATCGAGTCTCTGGCTGTGAAAGACGCCGTCTGTTTCTTCGTTTTAATGTCACTATGCCTGCATAGCAAAGCGACCTCCGGATTCCATAGTCACCGCGGTGCTCAACTCAAATTGTGCGCACTCTGTAAATGAACGATGCCCACAACTAATGGTCAGGCCGAGCGCACATTGTAAACAAATGATCGGTCAATGGCAGCAACAAACTGCTGTGCCTGCTGCATAAATTTCTGGCTTGTGGATAAATTCAGAGGAAGATGAACTTGGACTACAATAAATGGGGGCAATTGTATCCTGTAAGTAATTGGTCTTCTTTCTCGCCCGCTTCTTCGTCATGCCCTGTTTTAAGAAAGAATATTTTTAAATATGTTCAGCTGTATTTGCACTATAATATATTTAACTAAAACTTTCACTACCCTCACTGTTATCGGTAAATATTTCGATTATTACGCTTATGAAGCAAGCTTTGAAATTATGAGTTTAATTTTGAAATGATAATATGATGTCAGCGAAAATATCGGCTTCCAGATGAACTTATCAATGAAATCAAAATAAAGATGTATGTATGATGAGTAATGAAATGTGAGTACCGTCTCTTTGTTATTTTGTGAGTGCCATCTCGTTGTTATTTTGTGAGTGCCATCTCGTTGTTATTTTGTGAGGACCATCTCGTTGTTACTTTGTGAGTGCCATCTCTTTGTTATATTGTGAGTGCCATCTCTTTGTTATTTTGTGAGTGCCATCTCGTTGTTATTTTGTGAGTACCATCTCGTTGTTACTTTGTGAGTGCCATCTCTTTGTTATTTTGTGAGTACCATCTCCTTGTTATTTTGTGAGTGCCATCTCGTTGTTATTTTGTGAGTACCATCTCGTTGTTATTTTGTGAGTACCATCTCCTTGTTATTTTGTGAGTACCATCTCCTTGTTATTTTGTGAGTACCATATCCTTGTTATTTTGTGAGTACCATCTCGTTGTTATTTGTGAGTACCATCTCGTGGTTATTTTGTGAGTGCCATCTCCTTGTTATTTTGTGAGTACCATATCGTTGTTATTTTTTGAGTACCATCTCGTTGTTATTTTTTGTGAGTGAGTAACATCTCGTCGTTATTTTTATTGTTCGCTTGTAACTTACTCCGTGAAATTAACACGTTATTTTTCCTCGTAGGCAACGCGGGAGCTCCAATGAACGAACGTGTTGGGACGAAAGACAAAATGTTAACTTTTAAAATCAAGTGCTTAGGTTTTCGAAACTTTTTATGTTGTCGAAACTTTTCTCATTTGTATCGCGAGAAATTTACGACGCGTCGAGTATGATATTGGAAAGTTAGATGTTCCAGCACTGGCGTTACTTGCTGCTGATCATTTTATAAGTTAATATATTCGAAACATAAATTTTGGTAGTAGATGAAATATCTGAATTTTATTAGAGATTTAGCAATTTTATTATTAATTGAACTATAATTTTTTTAATGACGGCGGATCTGAAAAATTTTACCCGGGAATATGCTCGCAAGCTTTTCAAAGCCAATAATTTTCACTGACATAAGTATCTTCCTCATAATTAATACAATTGCAATCAAAGCAACCTGAAATGCATTATGGATCCTGTATGATCATTTACCCATTCAGGCAGTAAAAATAGGCTGACTTGAAAATTGTATATTGTGAGGCTTGAAGGAGTGTGTCACTATATAAACGCCCCCGAATGAAAATATTCGCTTTCATTTGCCAATAGATCAACGTGTTCATTGTAAGATATATCGAAAAATTATACAACATTCTTTTGTTCATTGCCAAATTTTGCTGGTCCATCGCTGATCTGCACTTACAAATTCTATTAATTACGTCGCATCAGAAAAAACCTTTATCTTATGTTACAAAAAGTATTTAAAAATACTACTTCGTCTTGCCCACAAATGTTCTCAATAAATATAACAACGTACCAAACCACTAATTTCTCATCCATGTTTTCGTAAACGATTACGAACGGTCATGATCTTCGTGGCTCTTACCGAAATGAACAACTGAAGCCTTTAGCGATCTCACCTAATCCCAATATAAGCTGGGATATAATAATTAAGGTTCCATTTCGGGGCAAACAAGACAGTTGGGCGTTATCGGCTTCGCTCGGCTCTGCGATATATGCACTTTAGATCGCGGTACTTTACTAGAGGCCTATATCGCTATGCATTATCAGAGCACCTGCATCGCTGTGCATTATCAGGGCGCCTGCATCGCTGTGCATTATCAGAGCGCCTGCATCGCTGTGCATTATCAGAGCGCCTGCATCGCTGTGATGCATTATCAGAGCGCCTACATCGCTGTGCATTATCAGAGCGCCTGCATCGCTGTGCATTATCAGTGCACCTGCATCGCTGTGCATTATCAGAGCACCTGCATCGCTGTGCATTATCAGTGCGCCTACATCGCTGTGCATTCGAAGCATTGTAACGATTGTTCTTGATGAATAAAAAGTTTGAATAGTGGTAAAATAATTTTATGTAATATCACCAAGTTGAAAACGTACAATCCTTGTGATAGAAAACACAAATTAAAAAATCTTGAATTCAACTTTTGATTGGAGAGTCTCGTGTTTGAGGAATTTATTCCATCGTTAAATTTTTCAATATTTTGAAATTAATGCAAGCAGTTATACGAGCCTCGCCATCAAAAGAATGAAACATGAGCTTAAATTTACTGTCGCTGTAAATTTAATTTACAGCGACAGTAAATTTTACTGTCGCTACTTTACTCTAAATAAATAATATTTACTGCAGTCGCTGGCATACAAAAAATGAAGGCACTAAAATTACTTCAAATAAAATACATTCAATTGAAGTTAGATTGAACATGTTCAAATTGTTTTGATTAAGTAACGTCAAATTAGCGTCTGTTCGCACGCTGGAAATCAACGTCATTTTTCGGCATAATTTGAGGGAGGATCGCGAACATAAAGCATTATTTGAGAAGACTTCATCATAAGTAATTACTATTTTATCATATAATGGCTGAAGCAGTGACCGTCAAATTCCACACTTGGTGCGCGAAGTCGAAGCTTTGCCAATGAACTACAGCCTGAGCCAAGTGGGAGCAAGATATATACGGCGACTGCTCGAGTGTAAATACGGACCAGATATTACCGAATATTGACTGGTCATATTGGATCGAGTCACTCGTTTACATTGTGTTTATTGGATGCAGTGAGTCTGGTGCAATCCCAAATATTAACCTGGATTATGATTAATTTCTATCAGTTATTTTTGATGGAGTAAATTGTGGAATGTAGTATGATATGGAATGCACGCACAGGTAGAAATAGGGTTGAAAGTTATAATATACTTACAAGCGCGGTAATACATATACATCTAAACAGTAATTAAGCAGAGCATTTTTGATTCCATACTCAGTATATTTTGGGTAAAGGAAGCGTCACATAAGACGAAATTGTTAGTTTCAATTGGAATGTAGGAAGTACTATCCAGACCTCATTAGAGTTACGGAGCCTTTTGCCCACAAAAGAATAATAATTGGGAGTTCTACTCATTTATAAATAAAAGAAAATTGAACTTATAAAATTACTTGCATAAATTAGAGTTTCCTGTTTTCGTTCAGCACAAATTTTAGATTCATGTCTATCGTTGGCTGCAAAATTCTAGTCTCTATATTCCATTCTTAGTATGATATCAGTCTGTATTGTCCAGCAGTCCAATTAGAAACTTTCAAATACTGTGCATTATGGACGTCCAGAGATGCGGCAACTGTGTCAGAAGTTCCTTGCAAATTAATATTTAAAAATATCGCCTGTATTTTGTATATCACCTTTTTGTCTAGCTGAATATTAGACAACAAGGCTTATTTTCGCTCACTTCAGGTGCATGTTTCCCCAGCTTGATGATTGACGTTATTTAAATTGAGAGAGTGCAGTTGAACTGTAACCCATGAATATTTAAAATTGAATCCGTCCTACTTTCTCAGGAATTTAAATTATAATAATTCAAAGGAAATTGAGCAATTTATTCATCGACACGTTTTGAAAATAATACCGATTAATTATATATTTGAAAGAAGTTGAGTATATATGGAAATTTTCACTGCCCTTAGTAAGATAAGTTCATAATGTAAAGCACATTGAAGGACGTAAAATCCAGTAGTCATATGATAAAGCTAAAGCAAAATTTACACAACAAGGAAAAAATACTGTGATTTAAAATTCACGCTGCTATGAATTATTACTTAATAAAAAAATAACAAAACTAATGAATATACTTAATAACAAAAAAAAAAATATATCCTCCGAAATACTTTGACCAAAGAAATGTTTGACTACTTCCTTATTAATTCCTAACTCAAAACATCATGTTCCCAACAATAGTGCACAGAGTGCAATTGCAATGCAAAGTTAATAAATATTTTTTTCTTCTTTCCCAATAGAGATCAAAGTCTTGCAATATGAATGCCTTAAAGAGTGTATTATTAACAGTAGTGTTCATCAACGCACTTTTAGTTGTTTTGATCCTGAATTTCTTCGTGTTCATAACGCCTTCATCTTTGTCAAGAGAATTCAATAGAATGTTATAGGGAAAATTATATTCTTATATTGTAGTATTTAACTCCGAAACAAGGTTCTCAGTTTTTAAAAAAGCATTCAAGAACTTTCATTGCTGCTGAAAAAATTATTTGAACTCGCATGCCCGTATTTCAGAACTCAAAGCTATACAACCGCACACATTGAAATTTGGCTCTGCGTCCAACACAGAACATTAAACGTCAATATTTTTTCTGGGCGTCAAGTAACCTGTAAGCTCAATATCGATTCGTAAGAGCTAATTCCCACCAAAATAATGAAATATGGGATAGTCAATTACTGAGAGTATGGAAAAAAGTAACCCTAAACTTCCGTATCATTCTACATGTAGTGGCATATCTCCCCAGGCACTGCTGGAATAATGAGTTCTGTTTCCTAACAACGCTAACGAAATCATTCATCTTTCACTTCTAGCGCTGAACAACTCGAGTGTGTCGTCAACCTGCAGCCATTGCAACAAAACTTTTCTAATTTGGTAACTTCCACCGACACTGTTAAGTGCTTCACAGTTACGCCTGAATAGAAATGTTTTCGAGAGCCACCTCCAACTGTCGCTAAATTTGTGTCTCTGACATATCTTAGTTGTACTGAGAATTCTGATACCACTATTTTCATTTCACAAGAAACTGTAAAATAAATGCAGCTTTCACTTCGGTCGTTCTTGAACGACCAGCATCTTTTGTTTTTAGCAAATTTTTTCGCGGTTGAAATGTTTCTGCTCCCGACAGCTTCCTCGCGATTGCCGCTACCCCCAACGCTTGTTTTATTTCTGCGACAGCTTTCTTGTGCGCGGGTAATTTCAATTAGATGAACTATTTGTAGTGGTCATTGAATTTTTAGCCCTGTTTTTGCGAGTTTTGCTCACATTTGCATATCATCGAATCCCTTTGGTATTTTAATTATCTTTATTCATCTGATAGCACAAATATTCCATAATTCAAGCATTTCCGTTATTTGGAAGTTTTATTCCGCACTTCTTTGTGACAAAGAATTCAAAATCGAAAAATGGCGAAACAGATAAATATTAAATACAAAATATTAATTAAAAGAGTGCCAGTGAGCTTAGTGATCTCTAATACTCGTAACTTCAACATTCTATTATATACATATAGAGGTATACAAATATTTTTCGATGTAATCTCAACTGTAAATGTTGAGATAAAATAGTTAGGCGAATAAAAATTATTCATTCATCTACAATTTCAAGGCCTAAAGAAATTGCAATTCGAAATAACAAATTGTTCTTTACATCCATTTGAAGCAATTCTTGAAAAAGTTTGCCAATAAATGCCATCGTATAGCTGCTCTGAATCCTCCCTTCCTTTACATAATTCATCCAACTTAATTTTCCTCCCAAATTCTCCCAATATTCCAACGGGAAATAGCCTCTCCTGAAACTTCACTACGTCGCTTCACTTGGACCTCCACATGCAGTTTTGTATTTCAATTTCCATAAAAGGATCGCAAGGTGGCTTCTGAACAAGTCATTTCCGAGCACTTCGCGATCACTGGGATGAAATATTGAGACCTGGAGGCTCGGACACCGTAGAGGAACTGCTTAGGCATTCGTTGAAACATTAAATGAGAGTCGTGGAAAATTTCCGGTCACTCGAGATATTTCGGAATTTAATCGGGATTAATTAACTATTATACTCAGGTCAGAAATTCGGGATTTTTTAAATGAATCACTTAATTGAAGGAATTTTCGATGATTTCAATTCCTGCGTTACAATTATTTCGCAAAAAAATATATTTTTCTATTTTGAATGTTTTAGAATCAATCTAACCATATCCCTCATTTGTGAACTTTAAGGTATGAGCGCAGATTTTCTATGCATATGAGTGCTTCTAGCTATGATTTCCCTTAATTTTCCCCATAATAAATTTCAACATGTGATGCAGAACACCGCATTTTCAGGAACCTTTTAGTTTAATTAAGTTAAGATTATAGGACGCAGCAGAGAAATTTATAAGACGCAATAAAATTTATTTGTAAAACGATCATGTTCTCTACCATCAACAACGAAACGCTGACAGCTGAGTTACAATTTAAAATTATCGCACCAACACATATAAAAACCTCTGTCAAACTTGATTGAATCTTATTTATTTATACGGAATTTTTGTCAGGGATGCAGTAGTATATGCATTCCTGACCCTTGCGATGCCTACAGTCATTTAAAAAAAATTTACCATCTGCAGCCGACGGGCAAGCAGCTGTCAGAAAGCAGGAGGTCTGCATCTCTTTGCAACAGCTCATCACAACTCAACACAGTGCATCACAAATTCAAAGCTTACAGCTAATCTAATGCACCATCGCCCAGTCACTTTATATTTGCATTTTACTAGCATGCAACAACTACCAGCAACTGAACGCACCTAATGTAGCTTCTCTGCATCGCACTAGCACTCACCTGCCACCACCGAGACCATTATTCCTAGGATGGCTCTTCAGAAAACTATCGAGAAACAATCTCGCCGATACCTTACGGGCGCATTTTATTTCCAAGAAGCTGAGTCGGGAATATTCAAGGCTTCTGCATAAATTTTAGGACCTTCTCTAGCTCCCGGGAAGCTCTGGTCGGGGCCTGTAAACTGATACGAGCGGCAGATTTTTCCTAGATTTCATTATTTAAAATGTCCTAAATATTAAATGTTCAGTAAATATATATCGGTATTAAATATTTATATGATATAAACGTAATCAAAAAGTTCGATCACTACGTAGTTTAACGCCTCTCTCTCCCTCTACACCTAAGTCATAGTTATTCCTTCCATGTAAAAACTTTTTACTGATAAGTAACTTCGTGTTTCAGAAATTAATTTAGTAATTAAGTATAAATAAATAATTTTCACGTTTCAACTTGATTTCAACACCGGACAGAATGTATTTACCAACTAAAACAATGAGCAGATAAATGTGATTATGATAGAATGCGTATTTAACAACTAAAACACAGAGCAGATAAATGTGGTAATGACATAAGATGTTATTAGTAAAACACCAAGCAAAGACTCGATTTAAAAAAGAAGCCTGTGCTTTGAAACTGACACTGTATAATTAAATTTTTAACATTCGCTTTAAAATTCCACAGTTATTGTCACGAGCATCCCATAGAGTATCAACAACTTATAAAATATCTTTATTCCATCTCGCGCTGAAAGGGATAATGAAATATAAAACCTAGAGCCAAAGCTTACTGCTGACCGTAAATGTCTGACAATTTTTGCTACTGAGTTTGGTATCTAAATATTAAACACAGAGGTTCATGTTACTGGTGAAGACCTTTCAAGGATTTTTTCGAAGGAGAATTTCAATGAAAAATCTTTTTAACCAAAATAAAGTAAGTATTAGGAATATTAACATGCGAACACCATCGAATTTTCATCATGAAATATCAAAATTCGGAATTTGACTTACATCAAATTAATACACGAATAGCAATTTTGACACATTTTTGATGGTTGGTAAACACATAAACATTATGATTTCAGTTCAAAATACTGTATCAACGGTCATGTGGACTTCATAATGAAACAGATCACTTAGTAAAACTCAACTTAACGGCGACATTCATATTTAGCTGTAAAAATGGAAAGCAATTTAAAAAATGGAAAGCATGTTCTGAAGCAAGAAAATAGTTTCAGATTTTAATTTTCCCCGTGAGGACATTGAAAAGATTTACAGTTCATTTTGGAAATATTTTTTCTCGATTAAAATCTAATTTGAGGGCATTGATTTGCTTTTTTCTCACTCTTAAACTGCAAAATTTTTCGATATTCCTGAACGTATTCATTATTATTTCAAATGCAATTTTAAACAAAGTAGATATCTTGAAACCCTTGGATACCTTATTAAATATAAGACACTCTCTCTTTATTTCAGAAAAATGTAGCAAATGTTTATCAACAACTACTATTTTGTTTACCATAATGTGTTCGTTGTCACGGAAAAATATTTGCAAACTCTTCCAGCTGAAGCTTTACTCTATCGCCTTGCTTTTATTGTTCGAAATTCATGTTAAAAATATAAATTACGACTTATAAAAATACAATTTAATTTGTAAATAATAACGAAAATAAGTATGAGCTAACTCACCTTAAACGATAACTTTGTTCATGGAAGTATGGATGGCATCAAGTTGAACGTTCCAGCTGTACTCGCTCCATGGACAAATTTTGTCGTGTTAAGACCAATTATTTTAATCTTTTTCTTGTAACCTCACAAGAATCAATTGGCATTGAGAATTTTTCGAAAGAATTTCAGGTATTTATACGAATGACGCACATGTGTTCTAACGCAATACTTAATTATTGGCATTAAGTAATAAATTACCGCGTATTTCCCTGTGATGAATGGCGCGTTGCCTCCAATAATTTTTTTGTTCTGCTTATAAACAGATGTTATTTTCTATTTCTTGCCTTGTATAATAAATATTTAGGTCAGCTCGTGTATTCCTTCTTTATTTCTATGAATGATCCAATTTTGGAAACCACCAAGACTTTTTTCGGTGATATTTAGCGCGTTGCATTCGTAATTTTTTTGGCTTATAACGGAAATGTCCAAATTTCTTAAATAACCAAGCAGTTCGAGGAGCCGCTTCTCGCGGACACGAGTCACAGGTGGATCGGCTGGGAGCGCGAGCGACACACGACCACATTGACGTCTGAGCCGCAACTGAGGGCATCTACACCATACAAGCCATCTTATCATCTGCATCGCACGGAGCTCTACATGTTATCAACGATTTAGCTACCAACATAAGTGTCATTTTGATGAAATTTCATATACTCAGGAAAGATACTTGACTTCAACTATGACCTTTAAAGATAATTGAACAGTCAGCCGTGATAGACACCAAAAAATTTCGACAGCTCAAAATGAAATTAAAAAAGGCTAAGAGACGGAGAATAGGAAATCTATAGCTGAAAATTTATTTTAAATTGCATTGGATTCCTCTCCCAGAAAATGTCAAAATTATGATAATTTAACCTAACTAAATACAATCAAATTTAGTTCAGACCTCTTCATCGATTTGTATTTTCTCCATCATTTGCATGGCTAGGTCAATTTTACGTTCAGTTCTTTATATGCGTAATATAACTTGACCACGAAGAATAAAGCATTACAAAACTATTCGGAAAATTAAACATAAATAAATTGATTTTCTCGGTGATATATTTTCTGGACATTGCTTTCCTTACGTAGCTTTTCAATTAGATAGATTTGATTATAATTTTTACATCATGATTAGCGAATTTATTTAGCTGCCCACAATGTATGTTTGCATGTAAATTTTAACTTCTTCTCTCAAGCGCAGTACCAATCATTGCTAAATTATTTACCTCAATTTCCTGCAAATAACTCCGTATATATTTATGAGAATGACAGTGTTTACTTAATACTCTTAATCAGAGGACATTTTCTAAGAATCTTTTAACGCATACCGCATCAATTACACTGACTTCTTCAACAATGCATGTTAAAATCTACGGGATATCGTCTACAGATTTAACTATATAACATGTCCGATCTATGTTTGTTCTAAAAGTTATTTTTCTTCGATTTTCGGATTATTAAGAGGGTTTTTAGAGTATAAGAAAATATAGCAGGATTGTTAATGGCGTCGAGGTCCAGCGAATTTTTTGCGTTTTTATCATTAAATCGACACATAAAAAGATATTGGTACCTACATCTCTCGGCTTCAATATAAACGATATATATAATAATAATATGAAGTAATAAATATAAATTAATTAAAAACTATAAATATTTTCTTCAAAAATTATAAAAATTACAGTTTGCCTAACTTTTTCAGTCCTGAAATTTTCTATTTACTGTGACGACAGGAAAATAATTATAAATTAATATGATAAAAAAATATTGTATCAATTTCATCTTTTTTTGCACCATTCGATTGCTAAAGAGTATTTCAAGATCTTGCTTTTCTGTGCACTATATTTAAACTTCTAATACAGTTCAGTTAGCAATTGTGATGCTCAGAGCCTCGCATCACTTGTGGCGTAGCTACATACATTACATCACCTCTATTTTAGTATATCTGTATATTACATCACTTCTATTTTAGTATATCATCCAAGCCAAGCGTCCCTCAGTTCAATATTGCAAGACACAATTGTTTTCGTCTCTCAAAATATACCTTTTTAGAAATTTTTGATATGCATGCATATCACAAAATAACGGCTATAATTATTTTACTCATAAAAGAGTCGAGAAAATCGATTAACAATCACATTTTTGAATGGTTTACATGTAGGTAAGTTCGTAGGCACTGCACCTACATATACTAAAATAGTGGATTTTGGAGACGAAAGTTCTACGTGGAATTTCAAACGAAATAATAAATCATTGGCCTTCACTTGTTCCAAACAATAAAAATTTCATGCCAGGATTCAGATTATTTAGTGCCATCTATTTCAACATTCCTCAAACAAAATTGTCATTCCTTCCCTCATGCCTTCAAATCTTTGCATTTTCTAAATGCAGCTAAAAAATTTATTAAAAATAACCTCAAATGTGATTACTTTTAAGATTAATGGCACATGAACTCTCACTAAAAATACATTCTCTTTACACCTGATCAAAAAATAATTTTTAATTTTGGTCTGGGAACTGGTCAATTCTGGTAAGAATGCCACATATAATATGGACGATAAAGAAATCCAGTTATTATCGATGATGAATATCCGTGAATTGACCTTTGAATGAATCGTACTGATTCACGATCCTTCAGCGCAGGCGAGACTGACGTGACTTGCGACCGACGACCAGGAAATTTGATATGCGACCTGATTGATGTGACCGAGAGATTTAGACGGCGCGCAGCGCGGATGCGCGTGACTCTAATTAAAGTTTGGATGGAAGGCGATGTTAAATACGAAGGCATGGGGCCTAAAGCTAACGATGGCAGTTAAATTCCATTATTTTTATCATGTTTGTGTCATGCTGATTAGTATGTTGCACTTGACTGTGGTTGAAAATACATAGAAATGGTGTACAGGAACGTTTGCTATGAAGATATAGTGCAGTATGGGTTCTAAATAATATTAAAATGTAAAAAATTTTATATCATTTTCAAGATTAATTTTGGAATAACTTTATGAAATTTAGATTTCGTCTAAAAACTAAAATGAAGACTGCGTCTATTTAGACAGAGTTAATGTAATCTAAACAGGAACGGTAGCGTTAATGTAGAGACGCATTGAAGGAAGTGTTAACACAAACAGAGCGGAGTTTGAGTTAAGTAAGTTGCAGATTAAGTCCGTAATGAGTGAGAGGGAAACACAATTGAATTATAGTTGATGTTGCACGTGTAAACAAAGGAATAATATGAACTTGAAGTATCATCAGGCGAAATCGCACTGTCCCCACTATTAAACGGACAGTTTAGTATGAAAAATAAAATTTAAACTAACTTCCATTCTGCTTAGAATCAGGATTACACACTGATTTGTCTACCTTGAATGATTTTTTATGGATTTCAATATTGGAGGAAAAATGTTCCATTAACGAGACACATCCACTAACCCAATAAATGAATGCCGCCGAACTCGTGCATATATTTTGTTTGGTACATGTACAAAAGCTGACGCAACTTCAACCTTTATAAAAATGTTTGTTACTTCAATTGAAAACAGGTCATAAAACTTGAACCCTAAATTTTATTTCTAGTTTGACCGAGCTTTGAAGTAAAGGACGAGCTACCAGTCAGCAGAAGAAACCACTTTATCAACACCCTTTAAATTCCGTCGAAAACCTAAAAAACTGTTTTTTCAACAGAAGCTCTACTTTCGGACGATGGAAAGCTGTGTCGTGTATTTGTTTGAATTTGACATAAAAGCAATGCGCGTGAATTTTTATTGCAATAGTTCTTTCTCAAGTCCATTTCCACCAAAGTTTTTTACAAACCTTTCTGATTTCTGTTGTTATACGCTCAAAAACTATCCCGTATAAAGACAAAACTATCCCGTTTCCTTTTAAAATGAAACACAGGGAACAGCTACTTCTTGGAAGTTTATTAAAACAAAGAGTTTATAATGTAAAGTTGAATGTCATTCTTAATGCACACTGAAGTTTCATGGGAATAAAATGCACCTGGACAGTACATGAATTTCAGATCATGTTTACTCGAGCGTGTCGCCTGTAAACTTTAGGATATATGTATAGAGTATTCTACTCAAGTAAGATACTCTTACCTATCCTACTTTAGTGACCCGTGATAGTTCAGATCAAAAGATGTCTTTTTTAGTATGGAAATATTCTGGATTCTATAGGAGCACTTTAGTGTTTTAGACACTCTTCACTATGTGCCTATTATTTAGCACGCCTAAAGAGAGGCTCTGGATGGGAACGCATAAATCTCTGCAGTACAATATATTGAGCGTTCAAAGAAGCTTCCTCGAAGCATACTCAACATTTCAAAAGTAAGTTTTTTTAGTTTTGTTTCCTATTTTATTACATTTTCATTTTATTTTTGTCAAGCTGGTCTTGAGTTAACAGCGCAGAAGCCTAGAAAGAATAGGCACGCTTATTTATACGGACGAAAGAGTTTACATTTTTATTACATGTCGGCTATACTTTTATGTAGTGAACTAACCCTTACGTCGAAGATAATTCGAATTCGCTGTCTGTGTTAATTTATTTAACGTTTCTATTACAATTACGTTTATTTCTTGACCTATTATGGGGAAAATACATAATGCTTCATGCCACTCTTCTTCAATCCTGGCGCGGAAGTTTCACGGATTACTAAATATATGGGGTTTTTCATCTGTAAAAATTCATAAACTAGATAATTCAAGGGAACGAATGGATATATTTCATACATGCTCAGTGGATATAACTTTATGTTAAGTTTGCAGACGTTCAAAACTGTCATATATAAGCTAAAATAACTCCGTAAGGAATCATCAAGAAAACTTTTAATTCGATTTTGCTACAACGTCGCAATGGCAGGTAATGTGATTTTAATAATATGCTACAACCTTCTTGAATTTTCAACAAGTAGCAGTTTTATTTTTTTTTTCATTTGATAAACTTGTTCGCTCCAATGAGTTGATAGTAGACATAGAAATAAATTTTTCACAAGGACAGCAAATCTCAAAAAGTCTCATATCTTGAGACTTTTCTCTTGAGAAAATCTCTCAAATCTTGAGTTTCAAACTAGAATCTTCCGCCAAAATTCACTGAAATTAAGTGAGAAAGTTAGGAGCGAAAAATTTATGGACGTTTGGAAGTTTTATAGTTATGGAAGTTTGATAGTTCATATTCCCGATGCATTTTCGTCCGGCTATTTATTTAGTTCGTTTTAATAATAATGCGACGATGTGGTAATAAAGTAGTAAGGAAAGTCTGACATAAAAACCCTGATTGTAGCAACTTTAACTTTCCTTTCTGAATTTTATCTTAGGAATGCGATCATTTTTTGGATGTGATCTTTTTGAGTTGGGGAAAAGCATCAACATTTTAACAGCTGGAAATAACTCATGTACATACCATGAATGTATATAAATAAACGTTTATGATATTGTAGACAAATATTGAGCTAGAAAATACATAAACTTAGGAAATAAATGCGGTTATCATGAAATAATCAGGATTCTATGTTGAACCCTGAATTATTTGTATATTTTCTATATATTTGGTGTTTATATAATATTTATCAGTTGTCGTTATGACATAAGACACATAAATGAGTTATGGGAAAATGACGGTAATTTCCAAATGGAAACTAGTATTCTTTTTTGTATATATAGATCTTAGTTAAGGCAGCAAAGTTTTGAGGAGATTTTCGTTGTTTAAAATCATCGTTTTATATATATGACTGTATGGTTCTACACTTCAGAAAGAGAAATGCTGTGAATGGGAGTTACCTAACCTTCATATGGTAATGATGACTATTTTCCATGCATTAGCGAGATCGTTTTGTGGCATGATGCATTTTGGTCGCGCTTGAACTATGAACATTTTTAGTTTATTTAAAAGCTTTAAGAACTCTTGTTTTTCCACTGCTCAGGGGCTAGAATGCGACATATTTCGAACGGAGATTGCGAATGGTCAGTTAAGACGCTTTTTGCCCTAAAAATAATGCGTTTGTAAATGAATGCGTTTTCAAAAATACTTTATTGCATTGAATCTGTGTTGTTATGTAAGTTTTCAGCTCAACTATTGAGTTTGATGGCGTTTCGATGTATATCCGCGGAACTCGTGTCCATATTCGATAAATGAATAATATTTTATCTTATATACTGCACGAACATCTTCCATGTCATGCAGTAATCTCTAGTGACTCCCAATTCAAATTGTAAAAAATGTATGCGTGGTGGATCCTGCAACTATGAATAAAACGACAACATGACTACAATTTTTAACGGTTTATCTTTTTGTAGAATAAACTCCAAAAGGGTAACCGTTAAAAAATTTATTCTTAGGTGTCGTCAAAATACATGTAAAAAATTTATGATATTAAATTTTAAAAAATAAGTAACCTTTTATAGTAAACAATCTGAAATAAGCGCATTCTATGCTCTATCTCCATCACTTTAGTCGAGTTTATATCGCTTTCCAGCATTTACTCTTCATACGCCCCTTTAAATTCAACGATGTCAGATCGAAACTGGAGTTCTAATGGTTCATGTTTTCTCGATGAAACCGTATTTTCCGAGCGTATACAACATCATCAGTTCCTGCAACCTGAGCTAAAGCCAACACTATGTATGATCTACATCAGCGTTATGGGCTTAACGCTCCGAGCCCACGCTATAAGTGCCTGAACCGCGGCTCTAAACCCGAGAACCTTCCTCCCGCTTCGAAAGGCAGCTCATAAATAAGCTTTACGAGAATAGACCTTCCTTGATGGACACTATCCCGGAGTCATAATTTAAAGGCCCAAATAATACGGGCCCCACAAAATTGCTTTTCTATAAGCAGCGGCAACGGTCACTCCTCCGGGCGTCCAGCCGTGTGCTCTCTATATGAGTGATGGCTGCTTGGAGAAGAACTAATGAATGAAGTTACCATAAGACTTCTCTTAAGAAGCTCAGTCAAATTTCTGAAAGTGCCAAGCATGATTTAGGCCTGAGAAGAAGCGCAGCTAGCGAAGCAAAATCAGTTTGATGATCATCAACATAATTTGATTTTGTTTACCATTATGACAAACAATACATTAGTATTGTAAGTGATAAGTAAGTATAATAAGTTTAATTATTCGATTTAAAACGATATTTGTAATTGGAACATTTTTCTTCGGTATGGCTATCTCAGCTGAATGTCTTGTATATAATGAATTTGAAGAATATTCCTTTGAAAGAATGGATGAATATTTCTCAGAACGAAATAACACAGTTAATGTATTAATGGAAAATACTTTTTTAGAGCACAAAATTGTATCACTTCGGTAATATTACGACGGAAATTGTATGAAAGCCTTTTCTAAACAAACCATCAAATACATCGGCTGAAAATTAAGGTAAGATTAATGCAGGCAGTATAATATTGTATACGGAGTCCTGTGTTATGTAGGTATGAACAACTACTCGTTCCTTTTTATGTTGGTGCGGAATTGGATGAAAAAAGCTTCCTGAGCAAGAATACCTTGTATAACGTAGCAAACATTTCTGCTTCTATATACTTTTATGCAGTATCTTTTGCTCCTACACACTCAAATAAACTATTTTATTCAATATTATACGGTGACCATTAGATCCTATATCATTGTATTATGAGAGCAGCTTGTTATAATGTATAAATGGCATTTTGGGAGAGCAATGATGGTGAGAGGAGGCGGGCCGAGTGATTGATGATCAGAGGCTGAAATAAGCGGTAAATTTTGTCTACTCGCTGACCGGCCAGAGACGCCCCGCTATAAGGAGATATTTATTCTTATTATGATATGCGTTGACAAGGCATTAGGTTGAGGAAGTGAACTATTATAAAAATAACTACCTATTGAAATATTAGGCTATGATAATAATAACATTATTAGAGAGATGCTCTGCTGTAAGAGATATTCATTCATACCATTATATGCGTTGACAAGCCACTAGGTTGAGGAAATGGACTATTATCATAATAACAACCTATTGAAATAATAGGCTATAATAATAATGACATTTTATGATAATAATAGTAAATTATTATAATAATGACTTATTCATTTCATTTATAATAAGCGTTGGCAAAATAGTTCAAGGGAGAGAACGCCACAAATTATTTTTTTTCGAATCATATTTAAATGAGTGTAGCATTGATAAATTACGAAGTCTAGACAAAGTTTTAAAAAATAGCACTTGATTTTCAAGTAAAAATCTTCCAAATTGAATTAATCGGCAAGTCGATGAAAATCAGCCAAATTTTCTACTTGTGATAAAGCTGTTTCATCCAAAATAATTCTAGTCAAAAGATACTTACTTTCATTTAATTTGCTATTTATTTCTAGTTAATTTACAATTTAAGCAATCAAGTGGTCACAATAAGCAATCAGTGGCAGGGTGGCCCAGTGGTTAAAGTTCAGAGTACCAAGATTGACGCACTAGAGAGGCGCGGGTTCGATCCCAGCTCTGTGCGCCAGTTTCTGGTCAGAATCGGCAAGGAGGCCGGGCGGTTAAGCACAGCAGAATTGTAGCAGTGCGTTGAGAGTTCGAGACCTCAAAATGCTGTGAATGTTCTGCGATGTTGAGAATCGGCGACAGGCCTACGGCCTAATAAACGCTGAAACCGCTATTATTATTATTATTAATACTCGTATTCGTTTGAGTTTAAAATACGAGTCCCCGTAATTGTGTGATAATAAGTAGCGTACAGACGTAGCTGCCTTGACTCTGTGACTGGATAGGATCTCGCTCTGCGTCTCATGAATACAAAGAAGCGATTTAGGTTGTATCACGCGAATTTTATAGCCTCGCAGGCCCGCATGTCGCGAACTGTGTCGCCGCGCAGACTGACGCTGGCGCTCGATGACCGAACGTTTGATGTCAAGCGACGCCAAGAATTCTGCTTCAATTCAAGATATAACTTTAGTCCCGTTTTTCCTGTCAAAATTCTGTGTGCTGAAATTCCAAGCATTTGCATTATTTCATGCTAGATGTTGAAATGATTTTCTTCATCTTATAATAAGTTGCGAGTACAATAATTGAAGTAAATGCGAGTGTCAGGGAATTATGTTTTTACCGGAGTGCGGAAATCCCTACGGAACCTGTTTGAATTTTTAGTGCATCCTTGCAAATTAAATCAACGACAAGAATTTCTGTAAAGAGATTCCAGGAATCCGTGACAAAGACGACAAGAATTCTCACTGCATCAAGTTTCTGCGCGACAATCCATTCCGTGAATAGAATAAAGAAAATAATTATCATGAGCTATTTTCACAGAAGAAATCTTTGGTTTAAATCTCATCGCAGAATTCATAAGCAATATAGTGTTCTTGTAAGGTTTATGTCAGATTTGCGAATATGTTAGGCAAGAAATTAATTGAACAGACATGCTCATTAAATAGCTAGACATTATAATGTAATGACATTTTCTGAGCCGTATCGATGAAGCATAGATTTTTTATTCTAGTTTACACTAGAATCAAATGAATTAAATTGGAAATGCAGTTTGACGCTGTGACGACTGAGATGGCACGCGGCACTCGGCAACAGCGGACATATTTGTACAGCCAACTGAAGAACTTCTCCTATTTTAATCGAATCGCTTAGGAAACAGATTGAGTTTAACCGAAGGTTTAGGCTAAAATGTAAAGACTTGCTTGCCGTGCCTACAGCAAAAAAATGTCTTGGTGACTTTTTCCGACAACGTCTTGTTGAGTGAACGTCCTCGTTAATTACCAGGTTGTAATTTATCCAGGAATTGGGTGGGCCGAATAACAAATACGTAGTTTCAGTAAATGAAGCATAATAATGACAGGATAAGTTTCCATAGCATAAACTAGACAATGTTGACTTTGAAGGCTTTCTCGCGCGAATTAACAAATTTTAGCAAAATAATTTCCATTGCGGATAACCTAAAGACTTTAATAGATTTGTGCAACAGATCATTCAGATATTATCTCGACAAATTTTTTAGTCGCATGAAAATTTTTAAATGAAGTGTCCTCATGGACCTCTTAGGTATCGGCTCATTCCTTCACACTTAATTGACATTTGTTATCGGCTATTGTTTCTATAATTCTTCACTTAATTTTATTAACAGTTGATGTTCAAGTTGATGAATACTGTGATAGCCGAAATACTGGAGCACCTTTTATTACACAGATGGTATCAGCAAAAAATTGTTTGTGGTTGTAGTTATTTACGGATCTCAGCTACATACAGTTCAACATAAGTGATCCAGTCAAATTCAAATTAGAATATTTGTTTATAATTTCATGTGCATTAATTACCCTACTTAATCTGCACGTGCATCATTGATCACAGAGGCAATAAAGATTTGAGAACTCTGTGCATTTCCTTATAGATGAAGAGTGGAATAATTCCACAATGATCCACGCCTCTAATTTGAAGTGCAGTGCACCGAAGATGGTTGAGTCCAATTATTCAAGGGCTGGAACAAAATGCTGGATCTCAGCTCAATTTCCAGAAGTTTACGACCAAGGCAATTAGAGGCGCACTGATGCCTCCAGATCCAACTTCTGACACTCTCAAAAATAAGCCCAGACATGGAGGAGACTTTTGCTATCTCGCCCACAAATGAGTTGCTCCACTGAAGTTCCTGTCTTACGCAGGTTTGAAAATATTTTTCGGGAAGTTTTTTCGAAAATTTTTTATAAATATCTTTCTCTAAGTCCAGATTTCGGGGAAGTAAGTTTAGCAACATCTTCGTGCAAATTTACCGGAGAAACAATATCGGCACAATAACTAATGATAGTATTTCACTTCATACTTCAAGAACAACTAATTAATGAACAAAGATTTCACAATACTTGGTGGGTCAGAGCTCACTTAATAATCACATTTAAATCATCATGCACTTTAGGATACTTCGAAAAGTCACGGCGCTTTTTATAATAAAAACCGGATCACCAAACCTGGCACTTATAGCAACAAATGATGATTGCAGTCATGATACCTTCAAGTAGATCATGACCCACAAAATTCTGGCACAATTCATAATGTACAATAAAGATTCAAGGGCTCTCTTTGACCTACTCGACGAATCTCAACAAGACCCTCAACTGACTTGGCATAGCAGGACAAATGACCCGATCTCTGTCAAAGATTCCGTCTCTTGTGACACGACAAAGCTGCGCTCCCTCTGGGGTATCCTGAAGAACTAATTACGCACGATGGTCATAGTTGCTTTTTCTCTCTCTTTATACTGCTGAACTCGGCACACGAAAGTCATCTTCATTCTAAATTCCATGGCAAGTGCCGCGTTCGAAACAAAGACCATGTCGAATCTTCCGCAAAGCTTTGTCACGATGTCTTTGTCCGAAAGGCGAGTCCCCGTAACAAAGAGTTAACAGCCGCGAGTGTTACCGTACGACAGAATGACTTTCTCTTCACCGAAAAACTCAACTGAATCTAGAACTTCGCGGCACAATAGAAGTATTTCTATTCGTTGAAAGTCTTTTTGTTTCAGGCTGTACCGAAACCTGGGCTTTCCCAGAATGGGCTCGCTATTGTGCGCTCGTGATTTGCCAGTGAAGAAAATATTCATACTGGGAGTAGCGGAAAAATACGCTTCACAATAATAATTCGTACTCCAGGAGACTACTCTAGCACGTGCATTCAGGAAAATTCTACTTTTACATTCAATGTCTGTTTTTAGATCTACCTGTAATTAAGTAATTAACACACTAGGTGATCGATCATGATACATTTGAACTTTGTAAACGAAGTTGTAAGGTAATCTACTTGTAACTTCTGTGTTGAATTTAAACTTATTTCTTATTCTGATTATTATATGAAGATTATTATCGCGGTGTCTGATTCAAGCGAAGTTCGATTGCACGTTACACGTAAGTATAATTAATAAAAAGACGTGCGAAAGGATGTGAACGCTTGAAAATGACCAAGGACTTTATTCATAGGCTCCACGAAATTATTCCGTCTTTAGACGTCGACGAAACACCGGCAACGAAGGAGCCGATGTTACGGAAGCCGGCAGACCATTCTACGTTCTGGCGGCGGCGACCGGAAACGCTCTGTCGCCGAAGGCAGAATTAAAAGATTGTACAACGAGGTCCGCTGTTTATGACGAACGCACTCGTTTTAGAAGGCAGATCCGACACGCGTAGGAGACCTTCCGTGAGATAAAGAGGCGCCAGACGGTGAAAGCACAGGGATGTCAAAAGAGCGACCTTGATCGAACTGCTTAAGCTGCTGTATGCGCTGCTGCAAGCGCAGCAAATGAAGATCGCGCAATATCGGCGTCACGTGGTAGAATTTTCGCTTATTGCACACGAGTCGCAAAGCAGCGTTCATTACGGATTGCAGTTTATCATGTGTCATGGTCGGAATTCGATAAAGTGTGGCATTACCAGCCCAATTTGATTAGGACGAGCGCCACCGCAAGGGCCGGTTGGAGCTCATACAGTCCGCTCCTGCAACGCATAGCGTCAGCCGAGGCACAGTAGCCATAAATTTGGATGTCGACGGCGAACATATGCGGATTCAAACTATATGAATCAATTATGTGCAACACGTCGACAGTATATAACAAGAAGTGGATCGGGGTGAGGACTGATCCCTGTGGTACCCCCGCCATTGACCTACGATGGCGTGGAAGAAGAGTTCCCGCGTCGAACGCATTGGGATCTATTGCCGAGATAGTCAAGGCCTGTTTTTTCCTATTTTTCAATGTAAGCTGATTTGAAGTTTTCTGATAAAAACCCGTCAGTGAGGCATCGGTTGAAAAGTTCGATCAGAAAAGGTGCTAGGGTTACAACCCCTTGAGTAATGACGTCGGCAGCGGATCGCAGCACACTGCAGCGATGACATCATCAGCTGTGATGCAAATGAATTCTTGGAGCACGCATCGAACGGGCTCGGCGCAAATGCAGCCGACGGAGCAGCTGCTGACGACGCTCGAACAGCTGAAATTTTGTTTTCATAAACCGCACGGAGTTCCTCCGCTTATGACTTAACGCCACACCGCTCGAGGGTCACTGCGCTACGGGTTGACTCGCTGAGGGTCGACATAATTTCGCCGCAAATCTCGCCAAGTGAAGGCCACAGCAGCTGCAGCAGCAGGATTGCCACGTCTATTCTCCCGGTTGACAGCCCGCTGGAGCAGTAGAATCCCCCCTCCAAGACCCGATACTCATCGTCGAACTATTGGTCGGAGACTCATTGAGGTACCCAAACTGTGCGTGTAGGAATGAGGTCATCCAGTGCACAGGTCAGCTCAGTATTGTAGAGTTGCGCTAGATCGTTAATTGATAGTGCCAACCACGAGTCAGGCCAATATAGGTACGCCGGCACCGGGCGCACACCTGGCACCGTCCGCTGAAGTAGTCGATGGTCGGATATTGCGATCTCGGTTATGTCGACTTGCTGAATTTGAAGTTCAGCACGCATGATGACAACGTCCAGCAGTCCGCCCATGTCCTGCGTCGGCAAGGTCACGTAACAAACCATGACTGAGGTGGACAGCAGGTCGTTCAGTTGACGTGCTGATGGGCCGTCGACACGGTCCAGTCGAAGGTTTAAATTGCCGGTGATACGGACATGGTCGGGAAAGTCACAAGTCAGGTGAAGACATCGCTCAATTCTACGAAAAACTCGAGCGCCACAGCAACCGATCCAGGACGATAGATAGTGACTGCAACGCCCGTAAACGAGGCGCAGGTGACCCTATCACATAGCAGCTCAAAGGTGGTGGGTCGTTCGCCGATGGCAAGAATGGTAATCATGTTAATGTGCTCACCCCTGCTGACGACGGTAACTACTCCACGGTAATTCGTCGCCAGGGTGTATAGGGTTGCATGCGGGGCCGCGCGCGCTTGACTGCCTGCATGGAGTCCTTCAGCGCGAAGACGCGCGATGCAAACCGAGTCAGCGTCGTGCCATGTCTCGGTCAGGAAGACGACATTCAATCAGCGCGAGCAGCAAATGTGATTAAACTCGTCAACCTTGTTATTCAGTGAACGGATGTTGATGCAGGCGAGCGATAACCGGCGACACGGCTGCAAAAAGTGGCGATCCACACGAACGCTAAGCAGATTTTGAGGCCTACGGGTCGACACAGGCCGATGCTCAGCAGCAGCATTAGCAGACGTTGAGTTCAGCACAAATGATTGACGCTGTAGTAACGCCCTATTGACTGTGATGACGAACGCACCGTGACGGTCGCCCACAGCAAGATTTGAGGCACAGTCAGCTTGTCTATAGTCAGCTGGGAGCTGAATATAGCGAACGCCAAAACGAAAACCACAATATAGTCCTTCCGTTCAGAAATGCGCTTACATAAACGTAACTTATGTCAGGCAAGCTGCGTGCAGCAAGAAAAAAAAATGAGATCAAAACGGAGCCTGGTGACGTGCACCCACTCCAGCCACATTCAGATTCAAACCTAGATGGATGACGTGCCCACGATCGCCGAACAAACGAGAATGGTCGATCGGCATCGAAACAATAACAGTCGACCCAGTTAGATTAAAAGGCACAGAATTCGACGTCAGATCATCAAAGGTCAGTTCACTTGGTGAAAAGAACTTGCTTATAAAGTTTCGCGACGTCGTTTCAAACACGAGGGCCGATCAAGCCAAGATGGCCGCCGATCAAGCCAAGATGGCCGATTGGTGTCGGAACAGTAACGGTTGCCCCAGTTAGGTTTGAAGGCACAGCATCCAACGTCAGAAGATCCTCAAAGTGTAGTCCTCTTGGTGAAAAAACTTGCTTATACAGATTTGCGACTTAGTTTTCAACACGAGGGCATCAAATTTTTACACTGGCGGAAGTTGTATAGCGAGTAAACGGAGCACAGTATTTATCACAGTATTTAGGAATCGATATTTATGAACCCAATTTAATGTTTATTCTTATAAAAAATTGTTGAACATATGACATTCTATCGACTATTACAGTGTCTTAGAAATAATTTCAGACGTGTCGTTCGATAAAGATTTTACCCTCATACATGAATACTACGCAAATATTTCATAAATGAAAAGGAAGTTATTTTCATTCCCAGCCAAAAAATTCTATCATTATCACTCTTATTAAAGCAGCTTTCAGAATAATTACATACTGAAGGAAAAGCACGGTGAATCTAATGAAATAATTCACGGAAATTGGTAGGAATGAACGAAAAATTAATGCCTACTGTTTTAATGTTCACACAATGAAAATACTGCTTAAATTTCCATTAAGTTTTGTTCTCGCCGTAGCCGCAGGCACAACGCAAAACAAAAATCAATTACTCGAGGTTAAAGGCATTTTAATAGGTGAATTAAAGCGTCCGCTAAAAGTGCCGGTCATTTTTAGCCAACTTCATAATGACCATGAAAAATTCCAACCATCCCAGAATTTCATATACCGCGATCTATCGCAGGGTTTAAAAATTAAGCAAGTCGAGAGTTAATTGACACTGAGCGTCCGAATTTCAAATTCAAACTTCGTGATTGTTTTGGGCATCTTTGAATAGGAGTAACGATACGGAAGTGCTTGAGCGTTCCTCGTCCCATTCAATGCCAAAAGAGTGTTAAATTCTATGCGGAAAGTTTGAATCGATCGTAAAAAATAAGTGCGTCTTTGGCACTTCAGCTGCTGGGCAAAAAGCATCGCTTCGGAACTTAACGCCTCAGAGTTAAGACTATGAGCTTAAAGCTCACGCCCCTCGGCGGCCCGTGAGGCCAACTTGGATCATGGCCGCGATGGATGGATATTTGACCCGAGCACCGAGCCGCGGGGCATTCATATCTGCCTGCCAGGGTTAGGCGCTTTGCAGAAGGCAATTTTAATAGCATGTTGATATTTTCTAGTATGCTTTGGTACAAGTTGGACTGATTTTAACGGAAGTAGATTTCATTTAGTTTCATTTTGCTTAATATTTAAGTAGTGAACTCTAGGTCAGTGTGCAAGCATCCAGAACTGAATCTAGGAAACGCTAAAGTTCCCTTAGTTGTCATCTAGTAGTAGATAATTACGTAATTGTGTCGCTTTCTGATCTCCATTAACTTGAATTGTTGGCCGCCATGTGGCAATTCAATAGCCACGTATTTCTTTCTTTATAGTCGCACAGAAAATGCTTATAAAAATCAGAAACAAAGGTAGCTCATCAAGAAAATAAAAGAAAATTTGTGGCAACAAATCATTACACAATAATCTACTCCAGAATGTATTCAATCACTTCATGGCAAATTCGTAATCCTTAGTATAATCACTTCAAATTTGGCGCCTATAGAGGTCGCCAAGCGGGCGCTTCAGACGCTGGCCGTGTGTTAGAACTACGAGTTTACCGTCTCTACTCTGCTCCTAGACTCAATCTACGTCTACGTAGGAGTTCACTGGTAATTATTGCGATAAAGCTTCGTTAATATTGTGGAGTGCTCCTCTTGTTTTGTAAAAAAAAACTTTTTTAATTGAAGGGATTTAGTAAAATTCAGTTTTGTTAATTGTTCATTAATTAAACCATATCGTGGCTATGACAGCACAGCACTCATTTGGTTGGCATATCTAATCAAGACCGATTGTTATGATCAGAAAACCATTTTAATTTCTCGTTTATTAGTTCAATATTTTACCTAAATGATTTAGAATTATGAGTCCATCCTCATTCGGGAGCAAATCGCCATGGTACTGGCAAATCGCCATTATTACTCTCTTCAATTCGCCATTATTACAAGCTTCAATTGACGCCAAAATTGAGCCCCAAAAATAATCAAAATTTACTTTAGATAAATTTTGTTCAGTTCAAAATCATTTATAATTCTCTAAAAGTTAATCGAGTGTAAAATTTTATATTTTCATTCACTAAAACGACAAAGACCGAACACAAATTTTGATTGATTCAATCGTTTTTCAGATTATATTTTAAAATATTAATTTATACATGTAAGAGTGTTTATATTGAATACATGATATTAGAGAATTAGAAAATGAGCATAATATAAATCAGGGATACTACTCATGCATTCATTAGCTCGCACCACGTTCGGCTGAGAAGAACAGCAATGCGGCACACAAATATATGGAGGTTAACCTTCAGCACCGGACGGGTTAGTGCGTGGCATGGGCGGCACTCGATCTCCTCGGACATTTACGAGCGTGCCAAGAAAGCTTCACCGCCATTAGCAGGCAATGAGCGACGCAACGCTGTGACCTCTTGACACCGAGTGCTTAAATACGGCCAATGAATTTTGCTAATCACTTTTTTAGGATAAAAAAAATTTAATGCCTTCATACTTCAAGTTACACTTGCTGGAATGAATTGCTTCAACCTTAAATTTCATTTTTAATTTAATTGTAATACTGATTTTGATACTCGGTAACTTCATGTGAATAGGCTGTATTTACAATAACTAAATTTCAGAAGAAAAATCAGTGACCACAAGCTTTGATTGCTGCATGGTCATGGGTCGGTTTGGGGAGCTCAAAGTGTCGCCAGATCGACACCTGATTCCTTCTCGATGAAGTTTATGGACAGAATTGCCTGATTCACAATGCAGATTTTGTTCCAATAATTCCGCATCATAGAAAATATCGGTCCTGACATCGCTGGCGAGGATGACGATGTGCCATTATTGCTCCACCCGTGATTCTCTCAACCGAGGTGAGAAAAGAATGTTTTACAGTACGTCTGCCACCTGCGATACGACTGCTGAGATGAAGCATTCACGTCAGCACTCTGAAGCAATTCACGGCTTTACGCTATCCCATATCCTAGAGGAATAGGCATCTTCAGGAGTCCCTTCTTGCCTAAAGCTGAGGAAACTCGCAAAAAAAACTCTGCATCTCAACATTGAATTTAATCAGAATTATTATTTTTCCTTTGAATTAACATACTCCAATCAATGCATGCCTCACAACTCACTGTAAGTAGTAAAGTATACATCACTCCTCTCTGAACTTTCGTATATATGCTGTAAATAAAATTTTATTATTGCAATAGTTTCAGCCCAAGACTCAACGTGAACGCCTCAGTACGACCAATCGCCACGTCGAAGTAGGTTTCGAAAATCGACCAAAAAGGTGATACGCGGAGTTGTAAGCCTCTTGCTACATCACGGCCGGCCTTATGACCTCATCACACAGAAACGGTCCAAGGCTCTCCCTATGGTCAGTCCTCTGGAGGCCGTTTGCTCAGTTAACAAACTCGCCTCTTGGAAGCACTCAAAAATTTATGGGACCTAATATACAACATCAGGGAAAGTTGAAGCCTTTTCCCGAGTAAGACAAGGCGTTCCACACACAGGCTGTCGACCTAAGGGAGAGATTTACTTCGGAAAAACAATTTTGCCTTCACTAAGTAGCGATTTTCTGAGAAAATCCAGCGTTGTTCGGTCCAAATATCAGAATAATAATATCGCGGTAATTGAATAGCGTGGAAAAATATTGAAATTACATTAACGTTTATAAGGAACGGTTTTGCACTGCGGGAAATAAGAAATGTTCAACTTGATGAGCAATGCTATATTTTCTATTCTCTTCTATTCAAATAACCCCGTATCAAGTTGTAATCTACCTTCTATGTTATAACATTGTTACATTTTGTCTAAAATCTTCAATTTTTTTCGCTGTTTTTCCATATAAAATGTATTAGAGTTCTTGCATTATTCCCGACTGAGTAGCAACAAAACGCTTTCCAAACAAGAAGTAAATATTACCACTATGTTGTCACCTTTCAGATAATTCCCACGAAGCAAGCAGCACTCTCGTCCCATGAATTTTTCAAGGTAGTGTTTTTCTAACAAGCTCTTTATCCCTTCACGCACCCCACGCGGCAGCCTCGTAAGCAGATCGTTTGATTTAGTGTGCCCAAGTTGAGGCCTCGTAACTGTCACATGGTGAGGCATGAGAGGCGCAACTTGCACTATAGCTCAGCTCGCTGCGCCGCCGAGACGCAGACACACGGCGCTGTCGTTCCCCGCTTCACTCTTCACCAGACTCTTAATAATTATAGCTCCTCGCTCCAGCTGTGGCTTATTAAGGGGTTCCATTATTACCGAGGTTAACGCGCTTGCTAAGTGCGCCCCAGGTAACAGGTTTCACGCGCAATGCATTACTCAAGCTATACGTTTTAATGTTTTTTAATTTATGCTTTATTTCTTAGCGAAGAAGCGACAGATATACGTTTTAATGCTTTTCCTAATCATATATACTTCATTTCTTACCGAATAGGCGGCAGGCATATGTTTAATTCAAGCCGATTTCACTAGGATTTTATGCAACCCATGGCATAGAGTAAATTAAGAGTGTTGAGCAGTAATAATCTTGATTTATTTAATTCATTTATGCAAATTCTGCTCGTAACTGCAAGTTGATCTTAATTAACACGGGAGGCGGCACTAATAGCGCGCCCTCGGTCTCACAACTAGCGTGGTAAGTGCGCTACGCTATGATAAATCACACGTGCGGTCTAACGCATGATCCGCGCCACAGATTTTAGCAGACACTTAATTATGTTGGCCGCTACAACAGATTGGTAGCAACAGCCGCAACCAAATTTTTTAACCTATGTATTAGGGTGAGGTTAAGAGCAGTTTTCTAAGAACATTTCTGCGTCTCGGGTTCAGAATTAAGTTCAATTCCAATTGGCCGCTATAACAGATTGGTAGTAACAGACGCAGCTAAATTTTTTAACCTATGAATTAGGGTGAGGTTAGGAGCAGTTTTATAAGAACATTTCTGCGTATCGGGTTCAGAAGTAAGTTCACTTCCAAACGTTCTTTAATGGGTAAACGATTCTATGTATTCATGAAATCGTTACTTGACGAAGAGCTTGAATATTTTTTATACCTATTACTTCTTATTGTTGATACTGTGGTATCATTGATTGTATATATTACTTAATTTTCATTTTTTTTCTCACGGATTAGGGTATGCAATGGAATGATGACACATTACTTACATCTATTTTTTTCTAATTCAGCAGCAAAAAATATTTTTTTGCCAGGAACTCGAACTTAAAAGGTTGAAGATATTAAATGACACCTGACACATCATTTAAAAATAATAATCTAATCCTTCAATCCCTTGTAACGTTAAGCAAGTATTTATCTCTACATTCTAGGTCTACTTAGCATAGCTAGCAAATTTTAAAATATGTGTACAGCAAAAGTGTAGGATGCACAGCCCTATATCTTGTTTTCACTCGAGTTTTTCTTTCTAATCTCTGAGGTGACAATATCGGGGTATGTGGGCTGCTCCCATTGTTATCGGTATTGCTCTTATTTTTTTCGGTATGATAAACGAAATTTACTCAATTCCTTCACTTTCATTTCTTACTTAATTAATCGCGGCATCGTATCAATTTTGTGCCTTTGAGCTGAATTCTAAAATACTTTAATAATTTCTTAGAAAACGTTTTCATGAATCAGTACAAATATTATTTTTGCTGACTGCAGTATACTTAATCGACTACGGCGGCGCTAAAGTAAATTTTTTTTTATTTCAGAAATTGTATTATTTATAGATTGCATGTCAATCGCGAACATTTTGTTCTCTTTTAACCTTTTATTCATCCAAGTTTAACTGCAATGCTGTGAATTTATTAATAGTTTAAAGCCTTTTTTAGCGCATTTTCTCATTTATGGAAAAAAGCGCTATAGTGCTCGTCATGTCCGTCCGTCCGTGACTTCACGTCATAGATGCGCTCTCTGTCATGCGTCAAAATGCGCTCTCTGTCACTCACTGCAGTGAATACTGATCTAACTTTTTTATCTAGTTTCACCAGGTAAATATTTTTGCATACCAACTCGAACTCTAATAATTATATACATTATAGTTACATTATAGTTAGTCTATCCTATTACTGGCGCAATAAGGTGAATCATTGATGAGTCTGCCCTTTACAATTAACAATTTATCAAAACAGCGACCTGTTTTCGATTAAGAGTTGGCTTCTGATTTGGTCGATTTTTTCTTGCAAATTATTCTAATTAAGCGAAGCCAGTTGATGATTCTGAATCCGGATAAACTTAACAATATTTTCTTATTTGTGTCTGTAGATTGACATTCTTAATCTCTCGAGATAATTAACCTTCCTGTTTACCTATTATTGTAATAAAGCTCACAAATTAATCACGTAGCATTCTTCCATTCTACACTAACATTTTAATTGCCGTAAGAAAACATTGTTTTTATTCCTCCCAATCTGAGTTATGACACATTTTAACATGAAAACAGCGAGCGTATTTACCTACTGACAAAATCTTATAGCTGCTGGTAATCTGAGCAATTAAATGCTGCATGTTCTCCATCAACAGCTAAATAATAAATGTATTATGAATAAGTGGCGGTCCTGGATTGTGATTGAAGACTAATGAGTCATCACAAACATTGTGACGGAGAAATTATACACAAATGGAACTTAGTAAAAAAATACTAAATATTCCCGATCGTGAACTTCACTATTTTCTACTGCAAATTTTTTTCAGCAAACAATTAGAAACTTCCCAAATATCTCTCAAGCACAGTAATTCTATTTTTATTGCTAACTTTCTACTAATTTGGTGCTCTCCGACGTATTTTTGGAAGGCTTCTAAATGGGGATGCATAGAACTTATTAATTTCATTCCTAATCGAATTCCCTAAAGAAGCTAATTTGAATTGAGTGGTGTTGAGTGGGCATCGCTCCCAGTGCGTCCACATTTAGAGAGCAATAATAAGACTTAAACACGACACACTGAGGGACTTGGATAGCTGTCATTTCAATTTTATTCTTGTCCTGAGAATATTGAATGTAATGCTGCAGGAGGTCGGCAATAAGCTGCACCTCGCCCCAGAATATACGATTTAAGTAATATCATGAAGCAGATTGTGTCTTCAATCACTGTGATTAATTTGTACTTAAAGAAATTTTATCAAAAATATGATAAAATTCTGTGACAAAAACATAGCGTTTAATGTAATAGCGACAAGAATGACAGTTATAAAATGGGCGAAAAATATCACGAAATATTCAGTGTTTTGGAGTCATCCGATAAATATTAAATTGATTAGGGAAAACTCAAATTTTCCAACATTCCTATTCAGAACACCTGGCGTGGATTTATTTTACAGAGAAACTGTCGTCATTTTAAAAAACAAATTTAATTACTTACGGAAAATGATGCAAAAAAATAGCGAACGAATTAAAGCGAACTCATTAAATTCGTTCGAATATAAATACTGTTATTAAAAAACAGCTAACGCAATAAATTTGCAGCTTTTCATTAATGAAGGCTCTTCAATGTTTTTTAATTGACGTATGAAACTGATTATATTTTGTATTTTCCTTCTATTCCCATCGCAGTGTTACATTTATGGCTTAGGAGCTTCGTAAAGTAAACAAGAAAAGATTTTTCTGGTTGATGAGGGCATTTCCTGGTTGCCGTGAAAGGCTTTCATTTTGTGAAGGGTCTCTTGAATAGAAATATGTTGCATCAGCTCAGAACAGATGCACTTGAGCATAGTGACCCAATGGAAAACTATGGCCCCATTGCATACGATGCATTGCCTTCGTGTAAGACGGCTGCTATTTTCCAAGCTTCATAAATTAGGTACGTGCTCTGGAGCAGCTTTGTATGATCGTAGGCTCTTTGCTGTAATACCGATCGCATTTGAGCGATTCTTTTCTATTGGTGAATGGAATTATTTGGGTGTTGATGCTACATGATGCTTAAACAAGCTATAATGTACCAGACCTGTCTAAAACGCGAATGAATAAAGCCAGGAAATGTTCATACCTATAGCCCAGAAATCTCTTAACTTATATCGAACGATATTTTTTACAAAATGGGATTATGAATGATCGAATATAATTTGAAAATTCCCTAACAAAATAAACAGTAGATTTCATGTTTTAAGTCGATCATTTTCATCGACTTAAACATCTCATAACGTGATAATTCTATAGCTCATTTGAAATTTATTAAAGAATATAACCGACTTTCCGTGCTATCAAGTCGAAACGCCTTATCAAAAAATCAAAGCAGCCTGCTTGCCTGGACTCCTCTTAATGAAATTCACGATTTCCCCAGAAAAAATGGGCCATTTTCCCAGAAAAGCCATTTGGAGTTCCAACGACGACTCGCAGACTCATTTTCGAGCCTCGCAACAAATTGGGGTCTTTTGAAGCGGCTTTTTGCCCGCGAATTTAGCATTAAAGTCCCTTTCAATGGCGCAACAAAGATATTTGAAATCAGCTAAAAAATAGCGTATTTGGGGTGGCGGTCTTGATCCCGATGCGTCTCCGAAATTTGGTCATTTCCTCACCATAAAGTCCAGGAGTTTCAAGGAGGGCTGATGCTTCACTCGTTCTTCTGCAACTCCAAACGACCAACGAAAGGGAGCAAAAAATTCCCGCTCCGCTCAACTGCGAGCGCTGATGAAGTTCTAGACGAACAAGACAGGCACTTGATGTCGCCTGGTAGGGTTCTGTTGATATCAAAGTTATATTATTAGAAATAGAATTGTCTTGTTATCTCCATGACTTACTATACATAGTTAATGATCGAATTATTACGAACGAGGGCTATTTAAGTTTATTTATTCACTCGCGAATAATAATAAATAAATATATATATGTATTAATATAAATGATAACAATAATAAAAAAGTTCTATTAGTTTTCAAATTATTATTATGCATATTATTATTATTTTTACTCTGCGCCGGTCAGCCGAGTAATATGTTGATACTTCTGTTATTTTAATTAACCCTGTCGAAAACAATTGATGAATATTGGATACTACTTTAAAAAGCCCAAAATTTTCTATCCAAAATCTGTGATCTCACTATCATGCGTATTTTTGGATTTTTGGATATTGCTTCACCATCATGCGTATTTAAATCACATGTGACAAGTCAATTGGGACGAATTAAATCACGTTGTACCACGCCGTTGACTCTTGAAAAGTGATTTTGATAATAAGTATTAAATATGCCGATCTTCCCAGTTATTGTACAACTCAGAAACAGCATTAGCTGAAATAGTAATTCTGGTCGCATGATGTTTATATTTTCATTCGTCTCGCATACTAATTAAATATAGTAAAATGACAGAATAGCATTAACCATTATAAGCAAAAATCAGCGACGTTATTCATAAATTGTTATACCTAACTTCGATATTCAGATTCATTAATGGAGGGTCATGGAAATAATACCTTATTTATTTCCTCACATCCTGGTTTTAACCAAGCTTTTTAGACCAAGAACAGAGAAGTAGAGAAAAATGCCAAGTAATTTAAACACAATTTCGTTGAAAAAGCTTCGCAGACCAGTTTCTTCATCTATTCAAAAGTTGAAGTATCCAGGTAAATCCAAATGTCAGTTTCTCTCCGAAAACGGAAGGATGAAGTAAATATTTTTTGTGACATGTAGTTTAAAGTTTTATTTTAAATAGAATGACTACTTACCCAAATATTTAGCTACCAATATTATTCATTAGTAGAACATCACTACTCTCACTTCACTTCAGTCCGTTTGCTATCCGACATTGAGAGAAGTTGCACTCTGTAGGTAAGATGGAGCGTGCGTTGGCTCACTTAGCTGAACGAACCTGCTGCTTCCGAGCATGGACGATTCATGCCAAATCAACGATGCACGTCGGGTAAAGTGTACGATGAACGATCCCTTATATTGATTTCATTTGCATCAAATATATAAAAAGTTAATAATTTTCTGGTAGCTGAAACAGGCCATTTATTGTTCATCTCCTCATCATTTTGCACGGGTACTTACCTGCCTAGTATATAAATTTTGACTTTTTTCGCATACATATATACAGTTACATTATTTATGCAGTCAACGATACTTATGCTTAATATTCCCTATTTATCAGTTTACACCTTGTGCTCTCATCCTTATGTTTGTGTCAGTTGTTTCACTCTTGTGGTGTAAATCACACATGAATTTTCCAAAAGTAATAGCTAGATGTCGTAGCTCAGGCCTTCAACATAGCAAGTCAAGAAGTGTTTTTCCCTTTTCGTTCCAGCAACTTGTATTTTAAAACAACTTAGTATGTTGGCACAATTCTCTCACTAATATTAAATACTTCACCAGACAATTAAATCTCAATACCAAGGCCTGTTATCTTCGTGATCGTTTTAAAAATAAGCCGTCTATGTTTTAGTGACATAATTGAAAAGGAATATCCTGTCTCCATGCACTAAAATAAAATACAGATTACTGATACGCCTTAAACAAAATGGATCAAATACTTGCATTGAATAAGATTCCTAATTAATAATTGAATCCAATAAAATTACCTACGCACGCACATGGACACGCGCAACATTAAAATCCTCCTGTCAACCTAGTATAACAGGTGGGGAGGTGGGGTAGGGATTGCGACTCCCGTGTCGCTATAACATGCATATGAGGCTCGAAAAATCTCTTAGCATTAATCAATTCGTGCCGTTTTGGTATATTGATTCACAATTAATTAACTAATATTTATTAAGCAGAATGACCTCAGATATCGAAGCTAAACTTTCGAAAATCAAAATTAAAGCCAAAATTACTCTAATTTTTTGCAATTTTCAATGGTTTTGCGGCAACTCTAGGAATAATTTGGAAATCATTCGAAGAACATTAATTTGGCAGGGTCCGGATAGCGAAAAATTATAGTCTGATAGCTCCTTTCCAGAAAAGATATTTTTTGCTCCGCCCTATATAATATCTAGCAAACGTTCCCATCAATCTTGGAATAATAAAGCAGAAAATCTCATACCAAACTCGGTTTCATAAGTTGAATGTAGATAAATATTTTTTTATTAGACTACATTAGACTCACAATTTTTATTCAAGGCCTCGATGAGACCATGCTCGTCTCATTAATCAGTTCTTTTCAACTAGATTGGGCGATAACGTATTTTCGATGATCACTGCATCGACTTTTTGTCTTGCTCGAGTTCTCAGTAAAATACTCGTGATTTTCTCCCTTCAAATTAAAGTGTCTAAAGACTTGAATTAGAACCGTTTCTTAAAAATAGATTAGATGATAACGTCTCGCCGCTCCGCTGCAGATTTTGTTCCCTTGTCATTTTTAAGAACTTCCGAGCAGCTTAACACTGATGGACATGTTTTGACCAATTCTACAAGAATCGAATCCGGCAGTCGCGCTGCTTACTGAGCTTTCAATTTTATTGGACAACTTTATTCACAAAAACAACGTATTATATTCGTTGATTGTCATATTCACACAATTAAAACATCAATTTTTCGAAGTTCATTTGTGATAATTATCCCTTCGATCTGTTCGAAGCATCAAAAATTAGAAAATAGAAAATTTCTGTAAGCATGTTGAAGCCAACTGTGCAAACTAGCTAGGAATGGTGTTTGCTGCCATGCATCACCATCTTCATAAAGCTCCTACAATCTCAAATAAACTGCATTGGATCCAAATACAGAAATCCTGTTTCTAAGAAAGATGTTTCTAAGACAACAAAGAAAATGTATTACAGCCCAGGCGATGAGAATCGATGACCCAGAAAACGATAATCAAATGAAAGGAGCATGGCAATTTATCAGTTGCAACGCTTCTTCAAACGCTACTTAAGTAGATATGCTTTGCGTTACCTGTGCACTATTAAAAAAACTGTCACACTTCACTCCGTGGCTAAAGTAAAACTAAACTAGAAATTGCAATAAATCCAAACCAAAAGTACCCGGACTGACGAACAGACTTTCGAACCGTAACGATTCGGATAAAAAAATTAAGAAAATAATGGTTTATACGAAAAAAAACTGATGAAAAATAACGATTAGGACAAAAACAGCTGAGAAATGGCCAAAGCCTTGACAATTCTCTAAATAAAAATAGACAAAACGTGAGAAAACGACAGCTGAGACCGAACGCGATTATCACATGGCATTTAATATTCATTTATCCGTCACTGGAATAATTGAGAGAAAAAACATGTAAGAAAAATTTCCATCCTTTGGTTGCCTGATTTTTTGTGACGAAAATACCTCTTCGTTTCACAAATAATCCTGTTATTTTCCGGAGCTCTTATGCATGGAAGTCAAGAACTCTGAAGGTTTAATTGTGGCGTTTATATCCACCATTAAAAATTGAAGCACCTATTATTTGCGGAGCTTCGTTAGCATTTAATGATTTACTCAGACCTTCGGCGGACAAAATATAAACCGTTTTTAATGAGGCAAATAAGATTACATAAACTTTCGTTTCGCTCCGACACTGTAATATTTGCTTTAGTTGTTTTTTTTGAGGGAAAATACTTAATTTGAAAAATTTAACGCCAAAATTCTACGGAAATTTCAAGTTCACACCTCTCATTTTGACTTAATTATTTATAACGTAAAATATCCATCATCGTACATATATTACTAAAACAAAGGGTAATTCAGAATATGGATGCTGACCCGGACAATTATTCATGAGTGTATGGAATTCTAAAAGAAATTTTACCTTGTCTGTTGGCGGACGCTTAACACCAAACTGTCTACAAGATCAATTGTGCCACGCCTTGCTTACTTTTAATTCACCCTCGGGGTTACCGCCACTCATTGTTTACTTCTGCAATACAAACATGATTTAATAATTAGTAATTTCAAAACAAATATAAGGAAGTGCCGTGCAGCTCCCAAGGCAGTAAGAGAAGCCCATTAAAAGTTGTTGCCGCAAAGCTTCTCGTTAATTATCACCCAACAAATTTACTGTCATTGTTAGCAGCCGCGCCTTTACAATCAAACTCGTCTCGACCTCAGCCTTGTACGTACGTGGTGTTGTCTGCCAGTATGGTCGTCCCTAGTCTTACCATACATCAACTTCGGTAATTAATATCACAACTTTTAATTGATACCTACCATGGCAAGAACTTTGTGAAGTCAAATATTAGCAGCAGGTATGACAGGACGCAAATTGGAGGAGTGCTTAGAAGCGGTCTAATGGATGAGGTACATGGTTATTAGTCATAGAAACCAGGAAAAAGTTTCAAAACTAGTTAATTATTATATTAGGTTACAATTACATTATATTATTGATTACTGTCTTCGTCTTCTGATTGTTCAAACGTTAATGGCCCTCTATAATGACTGCTGTGGGTCGTTCATATATTGTCTTACACAGGCAAAACATGCAATGCGTGAATAAATACGTTTGTTAAAACTTGACGAATTTGCATTAGAAATTATGTTTAGCACATTACAAATGTTGTAAACTTTATTTTCAAATAACAGTCGTACCGTTGCATAATGCATTTGTAATAAATTACCGCTGTTACAAATAGAAAAATGTCAAATATTCTTTGCAATTATTGTATTAGCAAATCCAAAATCTGCATCGTGACCCACAGTCGGTTACCTCTCGTAACACTTCCTATATTAATGTATCAGTTCCCCAACTTCCACGAAGCTAGAATTATGACGGGAAAGTTCTAACATACGCCACCTGACGGGCATAAAAATGCGCCCGACATCTGGCATGTGAAGGAGCACCAAATTTGTGTATGCGTGTCCTGGGTGGACCAAACGTGCGATATTATTTTGTGGTTCATTATACTCAGACTGAGGAGACGGGAAAGTCATTGCAAAGTCCCATTCATTGTTTACAACGAATATATACAATAATGTTCCAAAGAACTGAAGCTCATTGTGCTGACTTATCTACCATTTGCTAAGCATAGCTTAGTTCGCAAATTTTATTAGGATTTGGACTAATGTCCAACAAATTTGGACTAATGTATCACTTCAACTTCTCTTAAACAACGCAGTTCATTTTCATGTTGACTTTCTCTACGAATTAATTAATCTGTGTTTCTTTGAATAAATTATCTCTGAAACTTTCTAATTTGATCAATCAGGCTGAAATTTATGGCTGGTACATATATATTGACACTATACTACGAGTAGACGTGTATATTTGCATTGACAACACTAATCAGTAAGGCAATTACAAGAGAACAACTGCTCAAATTGGCAACTACAATATACCAATCAATATAGGTTAAACATTGGACCGTCATAGTAGCGATCAATAATAAACCCACTATTTCACTTCTCTTTACGTTCTCTTCACAAGTCAATAAAGCAAAAATTTGCACATAACGACACTGTCTCTTCACGATTCTGGTTATCTTCGTACCAACAGCTCGATGCACGACTGCCCAATTGTATACAGAAATACAGTAATCAGATTACGAACAAAAGTTCCCTTGTTTACATCCACTGCAAGCGTTCTCCAAGACTCGAGGTCAGTCACCAAGTTTTTGAGATGGATGCCAGATTTGTGTGCCGCTTTTTTCGGCAATGCGGCACACTTTACTACATCGTAAAACGTGTGCATGTGAGATGACCTTAGTTCAGTGAGCTCTTGTCTTGTGATGCGAAACATCGCATTAAATAAGCGGGAATTCAGCCAGCAAAACACTATACTGGCAACTGGCTCTCCACTAAATAATCAAGTACAAATATAGTTATGATTGATCGTCCTCGAAATTATTTTCAATCACGAATGGCTTAATTAGACTTTCATCGTATGAGTTAAAGGGGGAGATAAATTCAAGAACATTCAATCACCTTGAGCTTTATCACTTAGAATGACTTGGCTTATGATCCTATGATTGAATTCCGTAGTCTAGTTAATGAACAAATTATTAGCTATGCTGTAATTAGTTTATCAGCATACAGTTAAGCAAAATGTTTCTTTTCATAAATTTACTTCCATTGCATGTTCATATGAGTACATTATAGTTCTACTTTTCTATTCGGCAAATTGATTGCCTGATATATACAGGTGAGTTCACATTTGAGCTCAACTCTTCTTGCATGTTTTTGACTGAAAATAGCTGTTATGTATTTGAGGTTGAAAACTATTTTCTCTCCTCAGAGAGACCGCTATTCTCAAAATTCTGGCACCCAAGAGAGAAAGCGCGTTTGCCTTACGTACACAAATTCTTGATCTAAACTGGCAAACTTGCACGAAAAGTTCGTGTGTAAAAACTTGCCTTATTTGGGTAAACTCGCACAAAAAAAGAGCTGTCGTTGCGTTCCGTCCGCATGACCTCTGGCGATATTTTTGTGACGCACAATTCGTGTTTCCGTTGTGGGGAATTGTGCAACTTCTGAGTGCTTTGTTTATCATTCCTAGGCTCATATTTGCTCTAAGTTAAAATGCTGCGAGCCTGACGAATTTCTGTATAATGATATCGCTCGTAAAATATAACTTTTTTATTCGTCGGTCTTGGCTTGCCTTTGGAACGAAGAAACGATGGTTCAGCTTTTTAACAGGTTGCGGGAACATGCCCTCAAAGACTTTTATGATAATTACGGTAATAACTGATATTCAAGCAATTTGAAGTCTTCTTTGAGGAATCGTGAGTTCTGCCTAGCCATTTGTCTCCTCATTCCAACTATTTGGACTAGCGTGTCACTTTAACTTCTCTTAAACAACGCAGTTCATTTTCAAGTTGAATTAATTTACGTGTTTCTTTGAATAAATTATCTCTGAAAGTTTATAATAACTAAGTCTTATATTTATACAAGGATCATCCGGAAATCTCTTTTAAATTTTCACGTATATTTGACGACCAGAGTTTTTAAAATCCAATCATGCGAATCATAACTATCAAACAATGAATTGAATGAAAGAAGTCATTAAATTGTTAATAAAGATTTCACTATTTGCATTCCTATCAGCCAACTCAGTAACTGATCGAGTAATTGTTCCGTGCAGAAACTTTGAAAGAGGAATAATGCATTTTTCTGCCTAATTTGCCTATTGGAAAATTTTAAATTTTCAAGAATTTGAATTTCGTAATTTGTTTTCACCAAACAACAGTATTTAACGAAACTCGGTATTCAATCCTACATGTAAATCAAAGGTTAAAACTTTTTAAGACTATTGCAAGACTCTCCATATTCATTAAATCACATACTGGAACATATCACATCTGGAATGAAGTGACAAAAAGATAGCATGAGAAATTTCCCATGAAGCCTTCTGTAGGAGAACTGAAATCTGCGCTCTCTGTCCATCAAAAAGGCCTTTAGAAATAGTATTACTTTTTCTCCGAGTTTTGAAGACCTGTTCCCCAATTCAATCTTCACATCCACGCATTTTTTATAATCCTCAATACTGCACCCAGATTTTTATTCCATGCTCACTCAAATAATGTAGACTTTTCCGCCCTATTGAGTTTGAAATTCCAACGAGCAAGGGAGGAGAATCTCTTTCAAAATTAGCCTCTATAAAGAACAATATCAGACAAAAATTAGCTTTAAACGCCTACATTATGATAGGTAAAAGTAAAGCAGAAAGCTATTATGATCGAATTCTGATCATATTAATGGGAACCACTCTTAATTGATAAAACATTGAAATGATTACTCATTCGTAATTACGGAGATATTATTTTTCAATTCCACTAAACAATTTCACTTTTCAAAATATTGTAACGTCAGCTTCTGATTATTGAAACGAAACTAACATTCATTAGCTATATAGTTTTCACGATATTAATACTTATGGTATCTAGTAATTAATTGAGTCGAGAATAGAGGATATAACATGGATGATATTCGAATGATAAATCATGAGCACGACCCGAGCCTGAACTTCACGGCACTCGATCGGGCGTTCTCGAGGACAGCCGACTGTAAAATATTTGCTTCAATGGCCTCATCTGCGATCGTCGTCGGATGTTCATGTGGACCAGCAATCGAAAAATTGGCCTAAGAACCCTTGAAGATCTCTATTAGCGTCTTCAAGTTGATTGAAAAGCTAAGAGCTCGCCTATAATATGCTTGCCGTTTGCATAGAGCTCCGGACAGAGCCTTTCCATCCTGTGAAGCGGAATTCCCCGCAAAAAAAAGACAGGCCTAGCGGAAGACCTTCTGGGTTCCAGCGAACTAATATCTGCTCGAGTGGCGTAGCTCTAATGCCTGCAAACACTCTTCTTCCAGTCAAATAGATCCGTGCATGGAATTCATGCTTGAAAACCCGGAATTTCCTTTTAATGAGCTCAATGGTGCTGATCGTAACATGATTTCGCTAAGAAGTACTGAAGCAGAAAACAATCTCTCTCAAGCTGCATTTTCTGAAAGTGAACGCTATTGGGACTAAAGAGGCGCCTCGGAAACAGCTGCAATTGAGCAATAAATCTTGCCCAATGAACCAAATTTATCTCCAGATATGAACAAACCGTTTTCATTAGAATTTGATAATGATGAACATTTCGAGCCCCAAAAAAATCACATGCATCCCGGTTGAAAGACTTAACAATTTATTTGAAATAACATTTTCAAAAGTCAGCACTTTCAATGAATGAAATTCTCAGGATCTCGAGTACAATTTTCCTACATTTAAAAAAAAATATTTATAAAATGTATACAATCAATATTTTAGAACAAAGTCGGTGGAAATGTGCTTTTTAATAAATGAAAATTTTGTAGTCAATTTCCAAATGAAGGAAAGTATTGAATGAACATTTACTTGAAATTTTCAGCATTTCAAGTATAAAATAATTTGCTTTTTATTCCGTATTCATGTCATGCATCGCCATTATTTCATCTCATAGGGGGACTAACCTGTAATGTTAACATCATTTTTTAACAAAACACATTTCTGGCTCAGATTTTTTAGAGTCTGAAGCAGATTGGAATCGGGTTCAGGTTCTGATTTATGAAAGGACGGAAAGAGATTTTCTTTTAATGCTAAATCAATTTTTTTAGCAAACGAATTAGTGTTTATTCACTTTTTTGTCGCAGCTTTTCAATCTGTTTTAAAGTAAATAAAACTCTTCAAAACTTTTCCGTTCGAAAATCAAGTTCGGCGAAAAAAGCCTTCCGGGCATTTTTTAAACAAAAATTTTAAATTTAATTTCGGCGATCTGTAAATCTAACTGCGCATTTCTGATTTTGGAGCATTTCCGTTTTCTTGCTAAAAACGTTTTCTTATAGATTAATTTGTTATAAAAAAGCAATAAAAATAAATAAATAAAATCTTTCTTTCTCAGTAAATTTTACGAGTGCTACCTCAGGAATAATTTGGCTTAGCACTCAAAACAAATTGAAATGGAAAAATTTCACAGAAAAATATTGAAATGTAAAAATGTCATTCAAAATATTTTCCGATATGAATGGGGATTACGCAGCGATGCAGAATTTCGCAGTTATTTAGTTTAATTTTGAAAGCGTCAATAATTTAGTTTTTTCTTATTTAAATTTTTCATATTCTGATTTCATTGTAGTAGTTTAATTTCGAAGCGACCACAATTATATCATTAGATTGCTTTGATTTAATAGTAACAATAAATTAAAATCTAAAAAATGTCTAGTAAATTTATAATAATTCATTAGAAACGTGTCAGAGACAAGCTACGAGGAAATCAGTTCAAAATGCCAATAATACTAACGAAACAAAAAGAACGATTAAATTTTCACGGTAGTGATTAAAAACTAAATCGACATATAAATGCTTAAATCATGACCATTTGATTACATTATCATGACATTCGATTTACATATTAAGCGTATAAGAAGAACCCTAAGCGTTGTTAAGAAAAGGCCAGCTGACATTTATAATAAATATATATTTATTTTTTAATCTCGCCTCTGAAAATTTGGTAGCTTCATTGTTCATTCTTGTATTATTGATACTTTGAAGTGAAGCTGTGTGAAGGGTTTTCTCATGTGAACCTGACATACAATTTTAGATTCGTTCCATTCCCTAGCAAGCGTAACTAACTAGGGCGCTGCTATTAGCATAGGCCGTTATTATACGATGAAAGCTTATACTTATAGACTGTAGGAATATGTAGGATCAAATCAGAATATTTTGTTCAGTGTTCTTAAAAGCAGCATAAAGACTAAGAGCAAACCGTATTGTTCGATCTGGCGCGATTAGAGCGGTTTGATGATCCCGTAGCAGGTAGCGAACCTGGTGCCAACTTACTTACTTACGGAGGGATGAGCCCGTAGTTCAGCATCTGCAGAGGTATGTTCTAGTGGCGTGTACTTAATTTACTGCGTTTCCAAGTGTTGAATAATCTGTTGGTAAATCCCAAGAATTCATTTCTATTTTGAGATAAGATGCAATTATTTAAGTTATCAAACTTAAGCTAGACTTTGTTCTTGTAGGGAATCGACCGTAGAAGATGGCAGTCCCAATCGCTGCCGCTCCGGAGCTCTTAGCTATAGTTCACCATCAAGTTAATAATAAAATTTTCATGTGGTAAAGCGTTTTATTTGAAACTCGGCACGGAAGATTATCACATAGAAAAACCGTCATAAGGTGTTTAGTTTTGGTTGGATGAAATGTTTCGACTTCGCCAGAAACCGTTGGCAAGTAACTTCACTCCACGCGTGTCAAATTATTTTACCCACAATTAAAGTAGAGTCCGAAAACGAAATTTTTCATAAGCTGGCCTCCGAAACGTTTTCAATTAAATTATGGTGCTTAGTTTTTTCCGTATTTCTTTGCCAATTATTTCTACTACTTTTATTCCAATGCGTCAAGTATATTACTGAAATCTTCACAAACACTTCTTTAATGAGCGCATAATAAGCCCGCGACTGCATGCATCGCGGTAATCATCAAATTTTTCCCCGTGTCCCGCTCTGACTTCTGCATAATTAGACACTTCAAAAATCCCCTTTTGACGCGCGCCTGCCACTTGGGCAGGAACTTCCGTGATGTACCAGAAAGAGGCTTTTCTTTTGGGCTGTACTTGTACAGACTGCACTCCAAAAGAGATAGGTACTTAATCAGAGCATTCATTACCATTCTCGTGAAGTGTATCTCAAATTGGTGTTCATGACTTGTGAGAAATGGTGGTTTGAGTATTATCACCACCCAGATTAACTACCTTGTTGCTGACTTGAACAATTAATGTTTTTAGGGTTTTAATTGGAAACATTTCTTTGAAATTTTAGGTTTAGAGACAACTTCACTGTTCACGTCAACAATCTAGGAACGCTGCGTTAGTTTTTGTTTGGTACGGCGACGGGACGGCGGTACGTGTCTTGTACTAGTGAAGGATTTCAAGTGTGACTATCGTGTGTACTATTGTGAATTGATTTGATATGAATACTTTTAATATGATTTTTGTTATAAATATTTTATCATTTTTGGCACCCTAGTGATCTTTAGCATTTTATTGATCAGTTTTTTGTTAAACTTTTCTGGAAAGTTTAGGGGCTTGAACTTGGAATAATAAACGTTAAATACAAGTGTACTGTAAAGTCCTCTCGAAACACGAAAAGGTTTGGGTTGAATTACGATCATAAGCCGCATTGAGACGTTGATGCTTGGGCCTAGTCGGCTTTTGGAGTGAGCCCACAGCAATGTAAAATAATAGGATAATAAAATACTAAAACAGTGCCGTGTTTTTAATCCAATATTTTGAGCAGAAGGTAGTAGTGCTACTGCTACAAATAAATGACCAATAGGACAGAAAGTTCTCGACAAAAGTAATTTGGACTTCCGCCACCAAATTAAAAGGAGTCTGTACGTTCGTAAATGTGAAAATCCTTCGGGACAGATATCCTGTTCAATGTTCGTCCTTCCATAACTGCCTGTGCCATCTCCGTTTCTCTCATCTTGGCACAATCACCCGAACAAAGATGCGGACCGTCTTTGTCGCACTGCTTTTGTCTGTGCCAAATTGCGCTGCTGCTCAAATGCGACAAACTCTTGTCTTCCCTGCAATATATTCGCACACTCCGAGATTTTCATCATAATACCAATACAAAGAACGCTAGGTTCTCGTTTGCTTCGCATAGATATTATAATGACTTAGAGAATGTTTTCGGGCGAGTTATAAACAATTCGTCCATCTGCAATCTCGAAATGGCTTTATTTGTTTCTAGGAAAAAATAAATGTAAAAATCTTAGAATATTCCAGCCATGCACTTTTGTCTTGCAAAATTGGATGTTAAATGAAAGAAGACGACAGAATTCTATGGCTAATTCATTTATATGCATTCCTGTGACGAGAAAAGCAAGTATTTTTTATTAGCTAATCTACCGACTTGATAGAAATTTTAACGATTAGCATCATACTTAATATTTATCTGAAATTAAAAGATTTCGCTTTTATATTTTTCAAGCACAAATAGTTCTGAAAAGCCCACAGACACGCAATGTTTCCCGATTCAAGCAAGATATTAGCGTCTTATTTCGCAGGCGAAAGCCACAGTGTATATCTGGACCTTTTCTTGAACCGACATTATGATACTGTCCTGTGAAAATATTTTTAATTTCCAGCCAAAGAAAGAGAAGAATGGGCCCGCGATGACGGATGCTGGGGACTCGGCGTTATTATCGTTCGATGAAGCCCGCGCGCCCGGGCTCTATGATTATGATTATTTTAATCCGGAAGCCAAAATGTGCAAATAAATACTCACTCGCAATTAATTTATTAATAATTACTCACTCAGATATTTAAAAACAAATTCAGAAAAACTGGATTAGAGTAGGAAAGTGCCCAAATAATATTTAGTCATTGTTCAATTTCAAGCCGAAAAACTACATATTTGATATTCATTAAGTGTTCAGGTATACTCGTGCAGATTTCATAGTAAACAAACTTTTAGATACGTTATCATACCGTTATCAGCAGACTAATGAAGAAATGCTCCGTAGATTATGCATGATAAGCAGCAGGTTAAACCCGCTACTATCTTCGATTTAGCAGGTTAACCCGGGATTCGACGTTTTGAGCGTTGCATGACCTCGAAGCTTAAGCACTATAACATAAAAAATATTCTAATGCACGCGTGCCAAACACATTGCGTAGATGCCTACTTTTCTCATGGTTGAAGGAAAGCGTATCACAATTAATAACTATTAACGGAGATCAGCCAATATATGGGCAACGTCACTAAGCTAAGAGACTAACTATTTAGGAGGGACCCAAAAAATCATTCCATTGCGAAGAAAAGTTATAACACACGCAATGTGAAGCTTTCTAGCCAGCATTCGGTACAAACACAACTGATCGAAGCCCCTGACTCCTTCAACTGAATGCAGACGTACGAAAAACGAATATATTCACTCTTGACCTGACGGCCCACACTAAAAAAACCATCAGGAATTGTTGGCAAGTCGTGCATTGTAGTAATAAACTGTGACTCGAAACTAATAATTTATGTCATGTCAAAGACATAATTGGGCAAGACGAAGACAACGGTCTTTGCTCGTGGTCTTTCCATGAAACTAACGTCAAGTTTAAATAATGCGTAAAACAGTTCGATATCAGGACATGCAACTCCAGAATTTAGCTTCTGAAAAATTTACCCGGCGGTTGAAAGATTCCGATTCCGGCCTGAAGTCAATCAGAATCTCATTTTTGGAAAGTTGTGGAAACCCGTTAATCCTGGTAAAATCCTCAAGCTACTTGTATAACAGATTACCGCTCCACAATATCCTGAACATACAAACGAAACAACAGAACTGAAACGCAGATATGATATTCATCGGGTTGAAGATCAATGGTCTTTACAGTAATAAAAACGAAGCTGCTACCTAAATCATTAATTTAAAAGTTTGATTCAAATATTTTTCAGTTTTCATGTAATTTCGGAAGCAAGTTGTTCCTGTTAATATGATAATTCTGCATACCATATTTAGTTTTCAGAATAACTTATGTAACTATTTTATTGTCTGCTGGGAAAAAATTTTAGTCACAAAACCGCATAAGTAACATACTTTAATAAAAACTTTCCTTGTTAAACTGTGAGTCGAACACTTCAGCTGAGGCTCGCTACCTCTCCGGCTGCAAACAAATGGGGAGCGTCACCCGCGATCTCATCTAACTGAAGATCGAGCAAGATCATCGATCACCGCCCGCCGAGGTTCATTCAAGCTGCCGATCAGAGAGCTGAGATTTTTTCCTTATGTTCTGATTAAAGGAGATATTCTCGGCCGATTAGAAGACTTTGAATCGATATGTTGATCTATTGTTCTGTATTCATTGAGTCTGGCTCCATTTATTTATTAACTTTCCACTAGGTTATTGATGCATTATTTAGAACTCTGGAACTGGGAAGTGGAAAGCACAATGTAAACACACGAGGAATCCCAAGTCTTCCAATATCGTCGTCCTTATGAAAGGGATTACTTAGGGTTACATAGAAATATGCGTTCTTCCTAATGTAACGTAGAAATCGCATAAGTTTTACACATTTAAGATGGATTCAAAAAGCACAGAATGCGATGCAGATGAGATAAAGTACGAGTTTGTTCGCATGATAGAATAAACAGAAGAAAGAGACATATGTTAATTTAAAAACAAAGAGTTCAGAGTCCTAAACCAAGCAGCTCGGGACTTCTTAAGTACGAAGCCGTAATTCATATTTTAAAGGACTAAGACCCGAGTTTAAAAGTATGGCCAACTATAGGGGCCTGGACATGCAAATTCAGTTCTCGTATGTAAAGGCTTTAAATAAGAAACGGGATCATGCAATCGCAATAACGTTATCCATGCAAGTAAGATTAATTATATAAATTTTAGGATTTTTACGCCATTTTACGTAGAAGTGATTCTTTAATATATTTTTAATGTTTTAATTCCACTACATGGAAATATTTTATTAGGATTGAGCACAAAAATTATTTTTCTACTTGTATACGTGCAGAGCGACGATCGTTTTCTTAGGTTTCATCATGAATCTCAGGTAGCATGATTGACTCGAGGCTAACTAAGTGCACTGGGGCTGTTGATTATGACGCAGTCATGTTTACAGTGACGCAGGCACTCCAACGTTATACGTTCTATAGGGAGTCCTGACTCCTGAGTCACAAAATACACACTTGATGTAGTACCTACACGTTAACAAAGAGGACTCATGACTAATATTGTTTCTAATGCAAGTGGAAAAAAGGACCCATGACTAATACTGTCTCTGGGCAACAAGAGAACACAATATCTTGGATATATTCTTCTCCAGCAATGATGTACTTGTTGCTGATATTCATGTTGAGGAGACCGCACTGTCAGACCATCGACTAGTGGTGGTCGCTACAATTGAGAGGGGAATCCAGCCAAGACCTACACCTAGAGAGGGGCTAGCTGGGCTAAATTTTCATCATCGAAGAACAGACTGGGAGGCCATTGGGAACGAACTCCTCGAAATTGACTGGAGTTCTGAGTTCCTGGAGTTAAAAGCTGAAGCAATGTACAACAAGCTGTGCGAAGTATTACTGCAGGTATGCGTGCGTCACACGCCGGGAAAACGACCCCCAAGCGGAACTTAATCCCAAGGGACAGACGGAACCTCATGAGAAAACGAGCGAGCTTGAACAACCAGATAACGGACGCCTCCAGGAATATGAAGAGGCGGAGGCTGCAGCATCTAATGGAGAAAATTGAGGAAACTGAACGACAGTTGCAGGACTCACACGAGGCCGAGCAACACGTTGCGGAGCCGCAAGCGGTGTCTGCCATTCGAGAGAATCTCAAATATTTCTACAAATATGTCCAGTCAAAGGCCGAAATCAGAGCCTCAGTGGGGCCTCTGAAAAATAACGATGTTCTTGTTGGGGACGACCAGGGCATGTGCGAATTTCTGGGAGCGCAGTTCGGAAAAGTATTCAGCGAACCCCGATACTTGAGACAGGAGAACGAAATTGGAGTCATTCAAGAACTTCCAGGGGGGCGGAAGCTGATGAACATCGAGTTTAAAACGCCTGATCTAGAGAGGAGTATCTAAGAATTATCGACATATTCGGCTCTCGGGCCAGATGGGGTCCCTGCAGTGTTACTGAAAAAATGTGTCGGAACACCAAAAGTTCCTATGACTTTGCTCTGGAAAACATCATTGAGAGAAGGAAATGTTCCAAGTGACCTAAAATTAGGGCTAATAACCCCTATTTACAAAGGAGATGCGTAAGACAAATCCCATAATTACAGGCCGGTTACATTAACATCACACGAAACGAAAGTATTTGAGAAGATTGTTGCCAGAAGGTTGGTGCAGTACATAGAAGAGGCTGACTTTTTCAACAGAAGACAACACGGTTTTAGACGAAATCGTTACTGCTTGTCCCAGTTACTGGAGCATAACCTACAAATCCTGGCCATGCTGGAGGAGAAGGCCGGGGTGGACGTTGTGTATTTGGTTTTCGCGAAAGCGTTTGACAAAGTTGACCATGGAGTGCTCTTCAGAAAATGAAGGCTGCTGGGGGTCGGAGGTGAATTCCTGGCATGGATCCACAGCTTCCCAACAGAAATACTACAAGCTGTCGTTGTAGGAGGCTCGAGATCGAGCAAAGCTAGGGTGAAGAGTGGAGTGCCACAGGGAACGGTACTCGGCCCAATCCTCTTCCTCATTCACATCACCGACATAGATGTGGCAGTGAACCACGCCTCTGCATCGTCATTCGCTGACGACACCAGGATACTAATGACCATAACGGACAGGAGGGACTGCGAGAAGTTGAAAGAAGACCTCGCTGCAATATTTGACTGGACCCAAGTGAACAACATGCAGCTCAACGGGACCAAATTTGAGGTTTTGAGATAATGAAGTAGCGGAAGAGCTGATATGGAGCTCTGCTACCTAGCACCTGACGACTGGGAAATCGAATAGAAGCGACTCGTTCGCAATCTAGGAGTGTTGATGAATAAACAATTTAATTTTGGTGATCACATAACGGCAATAACCGCAAGAGGTAGGCGACAGATGGGGTGGATCTGGCGGACGTTCAGAACGTGAGAAGCGGAACCGATGATCACACTCTTTAGAGCCCTTGCATTGCCGATTCTTGAATACAGATGCCAGCTATGGACCCCGTTCACACTCGGCGCAGTGCGGCAACTGGTAGGTGTCCAGCGAAATTTCACTTGCAGGATCAGAGGGATGGAAGAATTGAACTACTGGGAGAGGTTGAGGCGCCTGGGTCTGTACTCACTACAGAGGAGACGGGAGATGTATGTCATTCTGTACACATGGAAGATGATAACCGGAATGGCACCAAACTTCGAGAGCGAGACCTTCAGGATTGAGACACATCACACCGAGAAAAGGGGGAGACTGTGCAAGATCACTCCACTACGTAACAGATTTGCTGTCAGATTTCAATCCCTGCGGGAAGGATCACTTTCCGTGGCAAGGCCGACGCTGTTCAACGTCCTACCAAAGGATCTAAGAGAGATGGAGTTCACCCTGGAGACCTTCAAGAGACGACTGGACGTGTTCCTGGGCACAATCCCAGATCGACCTCCCCTGCAACACTACCAGCGGCGAGAAGCAAGCAACAGCATCGTGCATCAACTGGCCCAAATGAGGGCGGATGAGCGAAAATCAGAGGCGGCGATCCATCGAGGCCTGGGACTGCTACGTCCGAAACAAATACCAAGGATACCAAGGAAAGTAAGACAAAAAGGACTCGTGCTGATACTGTTACTAGAGCAAGTCAACAAGAAAGACTCATGCCTGATACTGTCACTAGGGCAAGTTGACAAAAAGACCCATGACTAATACTGTCTTTAGGACAAGAATGATAAAGAGGACTCATGCCTGATACTGTCTCTAGTATAAGTTGACAAAAAGACTCATACTGATACTGTCACTAGAGCATGTTGACAAAGAGGACCCATGACTAATACTGTCTATAGCGCCCGTTGACAAAAAAGTACCATACTGATACTGTATCTAGTGTAATTTGACAAGGACTCATGACTGATACTGTCTCTAGTGCGCGTTGACAAAGAGTACCCATGTCTGAAACTGCATGTCTCGGTACAAGTTGACAAAAAGAGCCCGCGCCTAATACGTTCCCTAGTGCGCGTTGATGAAAATGACCTATGACTGATACGGCCCCTGGTGCGCGTTGACAAAATGTCGTGCGCAATAACTTGCACACCGCGAATCAGACACTATCTCTAGATACGATGACTTAGAGGTCCCTTTTTGTAATATTTCTTGACATACGATGACTTAAAAGCCCCCCTACTGGTACAATCTGTATCGGCTTTGGCTAAGGCCCCCTACGTGGTTCAATCTTTATCAGCTGCGACTTACAGTCCCCACAACTGACACAACGGATAGTTCGAGTACGCTGTGCAGCTGCCATCTGACAGCTTGTAGCTGATGGACGCTATAGTGACTGCACACACTATGGTCCCTTGATTATTTGGCTGGCCTGGGTCCCATTCGCTGCTGGTGACAGCTCGTCCATTGATTTCCCATGCCCATGGTTGACCAAATTTTGAATAGACTGCATTCCAGAAAGTTGGGCCAGTTGTGCCTGGAAATTTATGAATCCAATTAGCGTTTTTCATTCTTCACTTATATAATAGACAATCAGAAAAATTATTAATGATAAAAATTTATGATGATCGATTAAGTAATGAAATTAATTATTAATAGTTATCCACTCAGCAGAAGGGGCTATGGTGATAAAAATTCGGAAATTTCAGTGTGTTCAGGTATATGAGAGGACGAATTACGGGCATAAATTATTCTATTTGCCATACTAAAACTATTTACAAAAAATTAGCCAGCAATACCCACCGTATGTTTCATTCAGGTAAGCCTGAAGGGCAAAGAAGTTCGAAGACGAGTTCATCGAGACGAGGTTGGCGCCGATGCTCTTGCAGTAGCTAAGCGCCCCGCAGTGCGGCGTCTTGAGGGCGAGGTTGGCGTAGATGCAGCCAAAGGGGAACTGGGCGAATGGCGGGCTGCAAGTGGTCATTTTCGGGGCCGAGTCTGGACATTAACCAAAAAGGTATAATACCTCTTGAAATTATCATTAATAGACACGAAAAATTTGCTTGTATTATCACAGGGGTTTAAACTGTTTTTTTAGAGTTTTCTAGAGAGTCTGCCTGCCATTGAAAATTGTCAAATAACATACTCTTTCTTTATTTAATGACAATTTCGAACGGATTCTTACTAAAGCTTAATATAAAACTATATTTATCTATTGAAAACTTGGCTAAGCTCATGTTACTTTGACTTCATTTTTAATAGATTTGAAGGGCACAAGGACATTTGAATGACAGTTGTTTCTATCCTCAAGCAAATTTCCAATAGGGCTTTACTTTCATCACTTCACTCATGAAATCGAAAGAACTGTTGAGATAAATTTTTACTAATGATGCACTGTAGGTCTTATTTCGTTTGGGATTAATCTTTTGAAGTATTGAAACTTATAACAATTCATGGGTGAATTTTGACGTAATTTGTTATAATTTAACCATGAACGATCTTCAATTAAGAATTATTTGTAATAAAAACCGAAAACTTCAGCAATGCAGGAACATAGAAATAGTAACCCATTTTATGGACTTTGCGTAGGTTCTTACATATTGAAGCTCAGTTCACGTCAACAATGGATACGTTCATAAAACAAATTTCTAACCCTTGAATCCTGAGACAGTGCATATCATTTCCATCCCGGCGCTGGGGTCGTTCGGGCAGGTTGGGTCAGGGCTCGTCTCGTTTTCGGTTACGTAGCCCGTGGCCGTGCGGCATACTGTACAGAAGCGGATATCATTAATTGAAAATATATAGGTCGAGATGATCACTTTATCGATGATCAACATAAGGCAGTTCAACTTCTATGACGCTAATGAAATATTCATTCCTGATCAATACGCGAGAAATATTCTTCTGTGGCATTGTTATTTTGATTGACTAGTGTGCAAAAAAGTCGAGCACATATTGCGACGGGTGAAATGTAGGCTTGAATCAATCAGAGTGCTTAGACGTCGTTGCTATGGTGACCAGACACGTTCATCATACGAGACATCTCATCACTCTAGCAATCAAACATTAGGACATTCCATCGCTTAAACTATTCACAATAAAATTTCATCATTGCTCAATGTGCATTTTTGCAAACATAAGTACATGTAGATTAGATTAGGTTAGGTTAGATTAAATGGGTAAAGGATTATACACTGATATGTCCCAATGATGAAATGTCTCCTATAAGATGAGGTGCCACGAAACCCATTGTTGCACATCTTACTGTGACCTGAAAGTTCCCCGTAAAAAGACGTTTGGCTCTTCCACTAACTGAACGTTGGTGAACACAAACTAACACATGTGACTCTTGTTCGTTTTCTATTTCACGTGATCTAATGAAACAATTGAACTGTTAATGTTGTGCGGCTTTACTGTCGTTATTGGGATTGCAGCTTTTGCGTAAAATGATTTTCTAAATTGTCTCTTCAGCCTTTGGAAAAAATAGAGATTGTGCGACGCATACTATGTAAGAATCAACTTTTATAATGTAATACCCGCCCACTTCCCAATCCCCTTTCATGCATGATTCTGTACGTGTAAATAATGGGGTGATGCACTCTGATATCGTCACTACACACAATACCTCAAAATTTATTCGCAATCTGAGCATGATTTTAATACGATTTACAGTTTAAATATTTTGAGTTTAGTTGGCTACCTCACCTGGCGACGCGTAACACTTGTAGCCGTTGGTCTGAGGCCCAGAGAAGTCAACGAGTTTGATGCTGCCATAAATGCAGGTACCGTTGCTGACACACATGAAGTTCGCTGAATCGATTCGGTTGGCATGAGCGGCGCAAATTATGGGTGTGTGTGAGTAAATATTGATCTTGGTTGTACTAACCGAAGATATATTGGTGAGATCAAGTGGGAAGTGACGCCAAACCCTACCGTTAGTTCCCGCAAAGCAGAGCAATGAAGCTATACACGACGCGTACGGAGACTTCATTTAGATAAATTTGATCCTGTTCCTGTTGAAAAATCTTGATAGGGTTAAGACGATGAAAATATGTTACTGATTTTCTTAGAACTGCAATTTTTTGGTTGTTGTTCGTAGTGAATTATTGATCTAGAAGCTCGCGATCTTGACAAACGTGCTCGACTGAAGACTGCAAGCTCTAGTCTGAAGCGAATAATGGAACGGCGTAGTGCAATCTTGTGACATTTCATGACAAAAAACCTCAAGTTCATCGACTATGACTGAATAGCGTGCCGCTTCTAATGAGTTCATCGCATCAAGTCTAGCCTGCCTCGTGTCGCATAATTTAATATTAACGAGATAGCTTTTTGTTGCCGATACTATTCCAACTGCAAGCGTGCTAATCACATTCAGCCGCCATGACAGTCACGCATTGCGGTGAATTTCGTATATTTCATTTTCATTGATTTCGCGTTCAGGGTCAAAATGACATCGTTGCCCTGACAGTCGCAACGCGTGGACCCCAAACGTATACACGGTATCCTGGACTCAAAATGGGGTAAGGAATGACCCCATGCCAAACAATGCTATACCATAATATCTAAAACTCAACCTTCTAATTTCATAAAGGATTGTCATTAACTTCCAAAAATGATGTGTAGGTTCACTGTAAAACCGTTTTTTATTTTTCTATTTCAAGAATTTTCAACTATTGGGGACATTTATTCTGGTAAATCATTCATATCGAGCTAATTTAGAAAAAAGTAGAGATATTTTAGCTGCGCGATTTGTCCAACATTGGCAACGTGTAGAGTGCGCTGCGTTGACTCCCGCTTCTTTTTATTGATCGGCGGTTGCGGTACGTAGCAATGGCCGAGAATCCGTATCGCGAATTTAGTCGAAATGTCATTAATTTTATTACCTCAAATACCTGTTCTTCATGTCGATTAACTAGTTGTAACCGTGTTACTTTTCTCAATTTCTTTCTGAGTGGCGGGTTAGCGTATTATCCGATAGTTTAGAATTTTTTCTTCCTAGTTTATGCTGCTATAAAGAGCTTCGATAATACTAGGGTATGAAGTGGCTCAACACCAATAACTGGGATGTAAATTATTTTAATTTATAATTTTGTGTACCTTGGATTAATGGTGGCATATTCCCTAATTGAGTCGATCTGTCGTTTCTGATAAGTTTATGTATTTTTATTGTATTTTTCCGTGCACTAGTCGATTATTTCAGGTGGAAGTGGGCTCTGTATTTCAAGTCTACCTACGTACCAGGTCCTCATCTGAATACGAATAAAAGTTTGATAGTTGCCACTTTGTTAAGTTTATTCGTTGGAGGATCGCATAACCTTGAGTTAGGACAACATAAATTATAGGGTTTCTGTAGACATCAATGAAAGAGGCACGGTTGACTGGTTAACTTGGAGCTGGTAATGATTAAATTTACTTTCGGCGTATATCAATCGATATAGTTAGGACATCGTCAACTTTTGAGGTGAATTAGCTTCAGACATTTAAATGAACAATCGCGTCACCTCAGAAGTTCGCATGGTTATCTTGTGACCACTACCAATGACCGGAAGTTACTTGCAACAAGCTTCCGGTTTGGTTTACCAAGCAAAGCTTGAGGCTGGACGGGGTCGAAATGCAATCGCAAGTTCCAACAGCTAAATTTTATTATATTTCAAATAAACGGCAAACTGTTAACGTAACGTTTAACGGCAAACTGTTAAACGTTAATCAGAACGGGTGGTCTTTATAATTCGGATGCGAATTAGAGAACTGAAAATCAAAAAATCGACATGAGGATCATTACGACAAGAGTTATTATAACAAGTCGAAACGAAACTAGAAAGCTAGAGCTGGGAGTTACGAGATAAAGCGCGTGATCCTAAAACTAGAAAACGAATAACATTCCTACACACTATTAACTAACTTTATATTCATTAATTTATCCGTACTTAGCTATCCATGCATATTCCAAAACTTTTTCCAGCGATAACCATGGAGTTAGATCCTATAAGAGAGGTACCTGCACGCCAGCCAGGATCAGCAGCTTAACTGACGGCTACAGAAAATGTAACTCCCTTGTTTGAGCTAGTCACGCTTGATCTTAGTTGTCTAATTGCAAGTAGTAGAAAAATTTCAACCTACTATATTTCAATTCTTGCCACTATAATTATCAGTTTTTAATGAAGTTAGGGTAAATATGCTTGGGTTTTTTCTCTATTTCTTTACCAATTTTTTCCTACAAATACTATTCCAATGCGTTTAGTATACTACTAAAATCTTCGCAAACACTTCTTTCAGTCGCGCATTAGTAGCCCGCGACTGCATGCATCGCGGGAATCATCAAATTTTCCCGTGTCCCGCGCCGACTTCTGCATAATTAGACTCTTCAAAAATCCCCTTTTGACGCGCCTGCCACTTGGGCAGGAACTTTCGTGATGTACCAGAAAGAGGCTTTTCTTTTGGGCTGTACTTGTACAGACTGCACTCCAAAAGAGATAGGTACTTAATCAGAGCATTCATTACCATTTTTTTTTATTTTTTATAATTGGTTTTTAAGACTTGGGGTGTACGAAGCACCTCCCAGCCTGTTCATTACCATTCTCGTGAAGTGTCTCTTTAATTGGAGCTCCTGAATTTTGAGAAATGGGAGTGTGAGTATTATCACAACCCAGAGCAATTACCTTAATGTTGACTTGAAAAATTAATGTAAATTAATAGGATAATAAAATACTACAATCAGTGCCGTGTTTTTAATCAAATGATATGAGCAGAACGCAAGAGCTAGTGCTACAAATGAATGACCCGTGGGACAACAAACTTTTGACAAAAGTAATTTGGACTTCCGCCATCAGATAAAAGGAATCTGAACGTTCAAAAATGTGAGAATCTTTCGGGACAGATATCCTGCTCAATGTTCGTCCTTCCATAACTGCCTTTGCTATCTCCGTTTCTCTCATCTTGGTACAATCACCCGAACAAAGATGCGGACCGTCTTTGTCGCACTGCTTTTGTCGGTGCCAAATTGCGCTGCTGCTCAAATGCGACAAACTCTTATATTCCCTGCAATATATTCGCACACTCCGAGATTTTCATCATAATACCAATACAAGGAACGCCAGTTTCTCGTTTGCTTCGCATTGATATTATAATGACTTAGAGAATGTTTTCGGTTGAGATATAAACAATTCTCTCGTCTGCAATCTCGAAATGACTTCATCTGTTTTTAGGATAAAATAAATATCAAAATTTAAGAATATTCTGAAAACAGATAGCCCACAGACAAGCAATTTTTCCAGATTCAAGCAAAATATTAGCTTCTTATTTCGCCAGCAAAAGCCACAATGTATATCTGGACCTTTTCTCGAGCCGACATTATGATACTGTCCTGTGAAAATATTTTTAATTCCCCGCCAAAGAAAGAGAAGAATGGGCCCGCGATGACAAATGCTCATGCAGGACTCAGTGTTATTTTCGTTCAATGCAGCCCGCGCGCCCGGGCTCTATAATTAAGGCTATCTTAATCGGGAAGCCGAAATGTGCAAATAACTACTCACTCGTAATTAATTTATTAATAATTACTCACTCAGATATTTAAAAAACAAATTCAGAAAAATTGTACCAGAGTAGAGAAGTGCCCAAATTATATATAGTCGTCACTCAATTTCAGGCCGAAATAACTTAATAGTTGATATTCATCAAGTGGTAAGATACACACGTGCAGATTCCATAGTAATCAGAAGGTTAGCAAAGTTATTATATCATTATCAGCAGATTAATAGAGAAATGCTCGGTAGGTTACCACTACTACTATATATGGCCGCTACTATCTTCGATTTAGCAGGTTAACCCGGGACTCAACGTTTTGAGCGTTGCATAACCTCGAAGCTAAAGCACTATAACATAAAAAATATTCTAATGCTCGCGTGCCAAACACAATGCGTAGATTAGATACCTACTTCTCTCATCATTGTGGGAGAGCGTGTCACAATTAATAACTAATAACAGAGATCAGCCAATACAATGTATATGCCCGACGCTGCCAAGCTAAGAGACTAACTATTTAGGAGGGACCTAAAAAAAGAATTCCATTACGAAGAAAAGTTGAAACACACGTAATGTGAAGCTTTCAAGCCAGCACTCGGTTACAAACACAACAGACCAAAGCCCCTGACTCCTTCAATTGAAAGCAGACGTACGAAAAATGAACACATTCACGTTTGACTTGACGTCTAACACGAAAACAATCTTCGGGAATGGTTTGTAAGTCGTGCATTAAAGAAATAAACTGTGACTCGAAACCAAACTAATGATATATGTCATGTCAAAGACATAATCGGGCGAGACGAAGACAACAGTCTTTGCTCGTTGTCTATCTAAATATGATGCAAATGTTAACTTTATATAATGCGTGAAACGGTTCGATAACGACACTCAACTACAGAATTGAACCTCTTAACAATTTACCCGACTGTTAAAAAATTCCGATAGCCTGAATTCAATCAAAATCTCATATTCAGACAGTTGTTAAATCCCGTTTCTACTAGTGAATCAAATCTTCAAGCGACTTGCATAACAGATTACCGCTCCACAATATCCTAAACATACGAACGGAAAGACAGAACTGAAAGGCAGATTTGATATTAACCGGGTTGAAGAATAATGGTCTTTACAGCAACCAAAATCAAACTGACGCCTAAATCATTAATTTATTCAAATTTGATTTAACTATTTTTTTCGTTTATGTATAACTTCAAAATAAAGCTGTTCCAGTTAATATGTTAATTCCGTATACTATCTTTGGTTTTTAGAATCATCGACGCAACCATTCTATTGTCTGCTAAGAATAAATTTTAGTCTCATAACCTCATGAGTGACTCACTTAAAGAAAAACAATCTATGGTAAACTGTAAGTCGAACACTTCAGCTGCGGCTCGCTACCTCTCCGACACCAAACAAATGGGGAGCGTCACCCGCGATCTCATCTAACTGAAGATCGAGCAAGATCATCGATCACCGCCCGCCGAGGTTCATTCAAACTGCCGATCAGATAATTGAGATTTTTTCCTTATGTTCTGATTGGAGGAGATATTCTCGGCCGATTAGAAGACTTTGAATCGATTTGTTCATCTACTGTATTTCTCTGTATTAATTGAGTCTGGCTCATTGATTTATTAACTTCCCAGTCAGGTCTAGATGCATTAAACAGCGCTTGGGAGCTGGAAAGTGGAAAGCACAATACAAACACACGGGGAATCTCAAGCCTTTCGATATCGACGTCCTACTTGACAGTGATTACTTAGGGTTATATCGAAATATGCGTTCTTACTTCTTCCTGATGTAACATAGAAATCGAATAGCTCCTACAAAACATTTAAGATGGTTTCAAGAAGCACAGAATGCGATGCAGATGAGATAAAGAACGAGTTTATTTACATGATAGAATAAAAAGAAGAAAGTGATATGCACAAATTAAAAAACAGGGAGTGCAGAGTCCTAAGCAAGGGGCTCGGGACTTCTTAAGTACGAAGCCGGGATTCATATTTTAGAGGAACTAAGACCTGAGTTTAAAAGTATGGCCACTAGGGGCCAGGACATGCAAATCCAAGAGCAACTCTCGTAGCTGAAGGCTTTAAATAAGAAACGGGATCATGCAATCACAATAACTTTATCCATGACAGTAAGATTAATTATAGAAATGTTTTCTTATTACGCCATTTTATGTAGACATATTTGTTAATGCATTTTTTATTTTTTAATTCCACTGCATGGATATGTTTGCTCAGGATTGAGCACAACAATTGTTTTTCTACTTGTATTTGTGCAGAGTGACGTTCGTTTTCTTAGATTTCTTCATGAATCTCTGGTAGCATGAATAACTCAAAACAAAGTGCACTGGGGGCTATAGATAAAAGCGCCTATCTCCACTTCATGTATACGGTAACGCAGACACTCCAAACGTTGTGCGTTCTACAGTGAGTCCCGAGTCCCGAAATACGATATACACACCTGATGTAGTGAGCGTTTTCAAAAAAAGACTCAAGATGTTGCTGTCACTAGTGCAAGTTGACAAAAAATACTCATGCTGAAACTGTCATTAGTGCAAGTTGACAAAAAGGACCCATGCTGATATTGTCAGAAGTGCAAGTTGACAAAAATCCAAGCTGATACTGTCACTAGTGCAAGTTGACAAAAAATCCAAGCTGATACTGTCACTAGTGCAAGTTTACAAAAAGTATCCATGCTGATATTGTCATTAGTGTCAGCTGACAAAAAGTATCCATGCTGACACTGTCATTAGTGCAAGTTGGCAAAAGAACTCATGCTGATACTGTCACTAATGCAAGTTGACAAAAAGTATCCATGCCGATACTGTCGTTAGTGCAAGTTGACAAAAAAAATCCATGCTGATACTGTCACTAGTGCAAGTTGACAAAGAGGATTCATGACCAATACTGTTCCTACGGAGCCCGTTGACAAAAAGTATTCATGCTGATACTGTCAATAGTGCAAGTTGACAAAGAGGACTCATGCCTGATACTCTCTCTAGTGCACGTTGACAAAAAGGATCCATATTGATGCCGTCTCTAGTGCAAATTCACAAAAAGAGCTCATGCCTGAAACTGTTTCTGGTGCAAGTTGACAAAAAATGCCCACTCATTATATGTTCCTTTTTGCTCGTTGACATAGATGACCCTTGGACTAATACAGTCTCTAGCGCGCATTGACATGCTGATACTGTCTATAGTTCTTGTTGACCATAAGGACCCATTCCTGATACGGTCCCTAGTGCGCGTTGACAAAAAGTGGTGCGCAGTAACTTACAGACCCCGCATCAGACAATCTCTAGATACGATGACTTAAATGCCCTTTTTTGTTAAATTTGTTAATATGTGGTGACCTAAATGCCTCCACCTGGTACGATCTCTATCAGCTGTGACTTACAGGCCCCACCTGATACAATCTTTTTCAGCTGTGACTTACCATCCGCATCCCTGGTACAATCTCTTTCAGCTGTGACTTTCAGGCCCTACCTGTTATAATCTCTATCAGCTCTAACTTAAAGGCCCCCTACTGGTACTATCTGCATTAGCTGTGACTTACAGTCCCCACAACTGACACATCGGATAACCCATGAACGTTGTGCAGCTGTCATCCATCAGCCTGTAGGTGTAGGTGCTGGGCGATAGGGTGATTGCACAAGCTATGGTCGCTGGTGTATTTGGCTGGCCTGGGCCCCATTCGCTGCTGATGACCTTTCGTCCGTTGATTTCCCATGCCCATGGTTGACCAAATTTTGAATAGACTGCATTCCAGAAAGCTGGGCCAGTTGTACCTAAAAATTTATTAATCCAACCAACGTTTTTTATCCTCCACTTAAGTAATGGACGAACAGAAAAATCATTAATTATCAAAAATTAATGATGCTAGATGAAGTATTGAAATTATTTATTAACAGTTTTCCACTCAGCAGCAGTTGCTATGGTGATAATAATTCGGAAATTTAAGTGTGTTCAGTTATATGAGAGGATGAATTGCGGGCATAGATACTTCTATTTGCCATGCTTAAACTATTTACAGAAAATATTATATAACAATACCCACCGTAAGTAGCATTTAGGTACATCCGGAAGGCGATGAAGTTCGTAGACGAGTTCATCGAGACGAGGTTGGCGCCCATGTTCTTGCAGTAGCTGAGCGCACTGCAGTGCGGCATGCTACGGGAGGTGTTGGCGTGGATGCAACCAAAGGGGAACTGGGTGAATGGTGGGCTGCAGGTGGTCATTTTCGGAGCCAAGTCTGGAATTCCCAAAATGTGAAATTATCACGAATAGACACGAATAATTTTCTAGTGTTATCATAGGAGTAAAAAATGTTTTTTAGAGCTTTCAAGAGAGTCTGGCCATTGAAAATTGTCAAAAAACATTCGTTTTCATTATTGGATGACAATTTCGAATGGATGTTTACTAAAGAAAACAATATTTGGCCATTGAAAGCTTGGCTAAGCTCATGTTACTTTGACTTCACTTCTAATAGCTTTGAAGGGCACAAGGACATTCGAATGACAGTTGTTTCTATCCTCAAGCAAATTTTCAATAGGGCTTCACTTTCATCACTTTACTCATCAACACAAAAGAACTGTATTGTTAGTATTGATAAATTTTTACATATTGTGCACTGTAGGTCATACTTCGTTTGGAATTAATGTTTCGAAATTTTGAAACTCATAATAAATAATGAGCGAATTTTGAAGTAATTTGTTAACATTTAACCTTGAACGAACTACAGATAAGAATTATTCATGATAAAAACCGAAAACTTCAGCAATGCAGGAACATAGAAATAACCCATTTTATGGACTTTTCGTAGGTTCTTACATATTGAAGCTCAGTTCACGTCAACAATGGATACGTTCATAAAACAAATTTCTAACCCTTGAATCCTGAGACAGTGCATATCATTTCCATCCCGGCGCTGGGGTCGTTCGGGCAGGTTGGGTCAGGGCTCGTCTCGTTTTCGGTTACGTAGCCCGTGGCCGTGCGGCATACTGTACAGAAGCGGATATCATTAATTGAAAATATATAGGTCGAGATGATCACTTTATCGATGATCAACATAAGGCAGTTCAACTTCTATGACGCTAATGAAATATTCATTCCTGATCAATACGCGAGAAATATTCTTCTGTGGCATTGTTATTTTGATTGACTAGTGTGCAAAAAAGTCGAGCACATATTGCGACGGGTGAAATGTAGGCTTGAATCAATCAGAGTGCTTAGACGTCGTTGCTATGGTGACCAGACACGTTCATCATACGAGACATCTCATCACTCTAGCAATCAAACATTAGGACATTCCATCGCTTAAACTATTCACAATAAAATTTCATCATTGCTCAATGTGCATTTTTGCAAACATAAGTACATGTAGATTAGATTAGGTTAGGTTAGATTAAATGGGTAAAGGATTATACACTGATATGTCCCAATGATGAAATGTCTCCTATAAGATGAGGTGCCACGAAACCCATTGTTGCACATCTTACTGTGACCTGAAAGTTCCCCGTAAAAAGACGTTTGGCTCTTCCACTAACTGAACGTTGGTGAACACAAACTAACACATGTGACTCTTGTTCGTTTTCTATTTCACGTGATCTAATGAAACAATTGAACTGTTAATGTTGTGCGGCTTTACTGTCGTTATTGGGATTGCAGCTTTTGCGTAAAATGATTTTCTAAATTGTCTCTTCAGCCTTTGGAAAAAATAGAGATTGTGCGACGCATACTATGTAAGAATCAACTTTTATAATGTAATACCCGCCCACTTCCCAATCCCCTTTCATGCATGATTCTGTACGTGTAAATAATGGGGTGATGCACTCTGATATCGTCACTACACACAATACCTCAAAATTTATTCGCAATCTGAGCATGATTTTAATACGATTTACAGTTTAAATATTTTGAGTTTAGTTGGCTACCTCACCTGGCGACGCGTAACACTTGTAGCCGTTGGTCTGAGGCCCAGAGAAGTCAACGAGTTTGATGCTGCCATAAATGCAGGTACCGTTGCTGACACACATGAAGTTCGCTGAATCGATTCGGTTGGCATGAGCGGCGCAAATTATGGGTGTGTGTGAGTAAATATTGATCTTGGTTGTACTAACCGAAGATATATTGGTGAGATCAAGTGGGAAGTGACGCCAAACCCTACCGTTAGTTCCCGCAAAGCAGAGCAATGAAGCTATACACGACGCGTACGGAGACTTCATTTAGATAAATTTGATCCTGTTCCTGTTGAAAAATCTTGATAGGGTTAAGACGATGAAAATATGTTACTGATTTTCTTAGAACTGCAATTTTTTGGTTGTTGTTCGTAGTGAATTATTGATCTAGAAGCTCGCGATCTTGACAAACGTGCTCGACTGAAGACTGCAAGCTCTAGTCTGAAGCGAATAATGGAACGGCGTAGTGCAATCTTGTGACATTTCATGACAAAAAACCTCAAGTTCATCGACTATGACTGAATAGCGTGCCGCTTCTAATGAGTTCATCGCATCAAGTCTAGCCTGCCTCGTGTCGCATAATTTAATATTAACGAGATAGCTTTTTGTTGCCGATACTATTCCAACTGCAAGCGTGCTAATCACATTCAGCCGCCATGACAGTCACGCATTGCGGTGAATTTCGTATATTTCATTTTCATTGATTTCGCGTTCAGGGTCAAAATGACATCGTTGCCCTGACAGTCGCAACGCGTGGACCCCAAACGTATACACGGTATCCTGGACTCAAAATGGGGTAAGGAATGACCCCATGCCAAACAATGCTATACCATAATATCTAAAACTCAACCTTCTAATTTCATAAAGGATTGTCATTAACTTCCAAAAATGATGTGTAGGTTCACTGTAAAACCGTTTTTTATTTTTCTATTTCAAGAATTTTCAACTATTGGGGACATTTATTCTGGTAAATCATTCATATCGAGCTAATTTAGAAAAAAGTAGAGATATTTTAGCTGCGCGATTTGTCCAACATTGGCAACGTGTAGAGTGCGCTGCGTTGACTCCCGCTTCTTTTTATTGATCGGCGGTTGCGGTACGTAGCAATGGCCGAGAATCCGTATCGCGAATTTAGTCGAAATGTCATTAATTTTATTACCTCAAATACCTGTTCTTCATGTCGATTAACTAGTTGTAACCGTGTTACTTTTCTCAATTTCTTTCTGAGTGGCGGGTTAGCGTATTATCCGATAGTTTAGAATTTTTTCTTCCTAGTTTATGCTGCTATAAAGAGCTTCGATAATACTAGGGTATGAAGTGGCTCAACACCAATAACTGGGATGTAAATTATTTTAATTTATAATTTTGTGTACCTTGGATTAATGGTGGCATATTCCCTAATTGAGTCGATCTGTCGTTTCTGATAAGTTTATGTATTTTTATTGTATTTTTCCGTGCACTAGTCGATTATTTCAGGTGGAAGTGGGCTCTGTATTTCAAGTCTACCTACGTACCAGGTCCTCATCTGAATACGAATAAAAGTTTGATAGTTGCCACTTTGTTAAGTTTATTCGTTGGAGGATCGCATAACCTTGAGTTAGGACAACATAAATTATAGGGTTTCTGTAGACATCAATGAAAGAGGCACGGTTGACTGGTTAACTTGGAGCTGGTAATGATTAAATTTACTTTCGGCGTATATCAATCGATATAGTTAGGACATCGTCAACTTTTGAGGTGAATTAGCTTCAGACATTTAAATGAACAATCGCGTCACCTCAGAAGTTCGCATGGTTATCTTGTGACCACTACCAATGACCGGAAGTTACTTGCAACAAGCTTCCGGTTTGGTTTACCAAGCAAAGCTTGAGGCTGGACGGGGTCGAAATGCAATCGCAAGTTCCAACAGCTAAATTTTATTATATTTCAAATAAACGGCAAACTGTTAACGTAACGTTTAACGGCAAACTGTTAAACGTTAATCAGAACGGGTGGTCTTTATAATTCGGATGCGAATTAGAGAACTGAAAATCAAAAAATCGACATGAGGATCATTACGACAAGAGTTATTATAACAAGTCGAAACGAAACTAGAAAGCTAGAGCTGGGAGTTACGAGATAAAGCGCGTGATCCTAAAACTAGAAAACGAATAACATTCCTACACACTATTAACTAACTTTATATTCATTAATTTATCCGTACTTAGCTATCCATGCATATTCCAAAACTTTTTCCAGCGATAACCATGGAGTTAGATCCTATAAGAGAGGTACCTGCACGCCAGCCAGGATCAGCAGCTTAACTGACGGCTACAGAAAATGTAACTCCCTTGTTTGAGCTAGTCACGCTTGATCTTAGTTGTCTAATTGCAAGTAGTAGAAAAATTTCAACCTACTATATTTCAATTCTTGCCACTATAATTATCAGTTTTTAATGAAGTTAGGGTAAATATGCTTGGGTTTTTTCTCTATTTCTTTACCAATTTTTTCCTACAAATACTATTCCAATGCGTTTAGTATACTACTAAAATCTTCGCAAACACTTCTTTCAGTCGCGCATTAGTAGCCCGCGACTGCATGCATCGCGGGAATCATCAAATTTTCCCGTGTCCCGCGCCGACTTCTGCATAATTAGACTCTTCAAAAATCCCCTTTTGACGCGCCTGCCACTTGGGCAGGAACTTTCGTGATGTACCAGAAAGAGGCTTTTCTTTTGGGCTGTACTTGTACAGACTGCACTCCAAAAGAGATAGGTACTTAATCAGAGCATTCATTACCATTTTTTTTTATTTTTTATAATTGGTTTTTAAGACTTGGGGTGTACGAAGCACCTCCCAGCCTGTTCATTACCATTCTCGTGAAGTGTCTCTTTAATTGGAGCTCCTGAATTTTGAGAAATGGGAGTGTGAGTATTATCACAACCCAGAGCAATTACCTTAATGTTGACTTGAAAAATTAATGTAAATTAATAGGATAATAAAATACTACAATCAGTGCCGTGTTTTTAATCAAATGATATGAGCAGAACGCAAGAGCTAGTGCTACAAATGAATGACCCGTGGGACAACAAACTTTTGACAAAAGTAATTTGGACTTCCGCCATCAGATAAAAGGAATCTGAACGTTCAAAAATGTGAGAATCTTTCGGGACAGATATCCTGCTCAATGTTCGTCCTTCCATAACTGCCTTTGCTATCTCCGTTTCTCTCATCTTGGTACAATCACCCGAACAAAGATGCGGACCGTCTTTGTCGCACTGCTTTTGTCGGTGCCAAATTGCGCTGCTGCTCAAATGCGACAAACTCTTATATTCCCTGCAATATATTCGCACACTCCGAGATTTTCATCATAATACCAATACAAGGAACGCCAGTTTCTCGTTTGCTTCGCATTGATATTATAATGACTTAGAGAATGTTTTCGGTTGAGATATAAACAATTCTCTCGTCTGCAATCTCGAAATGACTTCATCTGTTTTTAGGATAAAATAAATATCAAAATTTAAGAATATTCTGAAAACAGATAGCCCACAGACAAGCAATTTTTCCAGATTCAAGCAAAATATTAGCTTCTTATTTCGCCAGCAAAAGCCACAATGTATATCTGGACCTTTTCTCGAGCCGACATTATGATACTGTCCTGTGAAAATATTTTTAATTCCCCGCCAAAGAAAGAGAAGAATGGGCCCGCGATGACAAATGCTCATGCAGGACTCAGTGTTATTTTCGTTCAATGCAGCCCGCGCGCCCGGGCTCTATAATTAAGGCTATCTTAATCGGGAAGCCGAAATGTGCAAATAACTACTCACTCGTAATTAATTTATTAATAATTACTCACTCAGATATTTAAAAAACAAATTCAGAAAAATTGTACCAGAGTAGAGAAGTGCCCAAATTATATATAGTCGTCACTCAATTTCAGGCCGAAATAACTTAATAGTTGATATTCATCAAGTGGTAAGATACACACGTGCAGATTCCATAGTAATCAGAAGGTTAGCAAAGTTATTATATCATTATCAGCAGATTAATAGAGAAATGCTCGGTAGGTTACCACTACTACTATATATGGCCGCTACTATCTTCGATTTAGCAGGTTAACCCGGGACTCAACGTTTTGAGCGTTGCATAACCTCGAAGCTAAAGCACTATAACATAAAAAATATTCTAATGCTCGCGTGCCAAACACAATGCGTAGATTAGATACCTACTTCTCTCATCATTGTGGGAGAGCGTGTCACAATTAATAACTAATAACAGAGATCAGCCAATACAATGTATATGCCCGACGCTGCCAAGCTAAGAGACTAACTATTTAGGAGGGACCTAAAAAAAGAATTCCATTACGAAGAAAAGTTGAAACACACGTAATGTGAAGCTTTCAAGCCAGCACTCGGTTACAAACACAACAGACCAAAGCCCCTGACTCCTTCAATTGAAAGCAGACGTACGAAAAATGAACACATTCACGTTTGACTTGACGTCTAACACGAAAACAATCTTCGGGAATGGTTTGTAAGTCGTGCATTAAAGAAATAAACTGTGACTCGAAACCAAACTAATGATATATGTCATGTCAAAGACATAATCGGGCGAGACGAAGACAACAGTCTTTGCTCGTTGTCTATCTAAATATGATGCAAATGTTAACTTTATATAATGCGTGAAACGGTTCGATAACGACACTCAACTACAGAATTGAACCTCTTAACAATTTACCCGACTGTTAAAAAATTCCGATAGCCTGAATTCAATCAAAATCTCATATTCAGACAGTTGTTAAATCCCGTTTCTACTAGTGAATCAAATCTTCAAGCGACTTGCATAACAGATTACCGCTCCACAATATCCTAAACATACGAACGGAAAGACAGAACTGAAAGGCAGATTTGATATTAACCGGGTTGAAGAATAATGGTCTTTACAGCAACCAAAATCAAACTGACGCCTAAATCATTAATTTATTCAAATTTGATTTAACTATTTTTTTCGTTTATGTATAACTTCAAAATAAAGCTGTTCCAGTTAATATGTTAATTCCGTATACTATCTTTGGTTTTTAGAATCATCGACGCAACCATTCTATTGTCTGCTAAGAATAAATTTTAGTCTCATAACCTCATGAGTGACTCACTTAAAGAAAAACAATCTATGGTAAACTGTAAGTCGAACACTTCAGCTGCGGCTCGCTACCTCTCCGACACCAAACAAATGGGGAGCGTCACCCGCGATCTCATCTAACTGAAGATCGAGCAAGATCATCGATCACCGCCCGCCGAGGTTCATTCAAACTGCCGATCAGATAATTGAGATTTTTTCCTTATGTTCTGATTGGAGGAGATATTCTCGGCCGATTAGAAGACTTTGAATCGATTTGTTCATCTACTGTATTTCTCTGTATTAATTGAGTCTGGCTCATTGATTTATTAACTTCCCAGTCAGGTCTAGATGCATTAAACAGCGCTTGGGAGCTGGAAAGTGGAAAGCACAATACAAACACACGGGGAATCTCAAGCCTTTCGATATCGACGTCCTACTTGACAGTGATTACTTAGGGTTATATCGAAATATGCGTTCTTACTTCTTCCTGATGTAACATAGAAATCGAATAGCTCCTACAAAACATTTAAGATGGTTTCAAGAAGCACAGAATGCGATGCAGATGAGATAAAGAACGAGTTTATTTACATGATAGAATAAAAAGAAGAAAGTGATATGCACAAATTAAAAAACAGGGAGTGCAGAGTCCTAAGCAAGGGGCTCGGGACTTCTTAAGTACGAAGCCGGGATTCATATTTTAGAGGAACTAAGACCTGAGTTTAAAAGTATGGCCACTAGGGGCCAGGACATGCAAATCCAAGAGCAACTCTCGTAGCTGAAGGCTTTAAATAAGAAACGGGATCATGCAATCACAATAACTTTATCCATGACAGTAAGATTAATTATAGAAATGTTTTCTTATTACGCCATTTTATGTAGACATATTTGTTAATGCATTTTTTATTTTTTAATTCCACTGCATGGATATGTTTGCTCAGGATTGAGCACAACAATTGTTTTTCTACTTGTATTTGTGCAGAGTGACGTTCGTTTTCTTAGATTTCTTCATGAATCTCTGGTAGCATGAATAACTCAAAACAAAGTGCACTGGGGGCTATAGATAAAAGCGCCTATCTCCACTTCATGTATACGGTAACGCAGACACTCCAAACGTTGTGCGTTCTACAGTGAGTCCCGAGTCCCGAAATACGATATACACACCTGATGTAGTGAGCGTTTTCAAAAAAAGACTCAAGATGTTGCTGTCACTAGTGCAAGTTGACAAAAAATACTCATGCTGAAACTGTCATTAGTGCAAGTTGACAAAAAGGACCCATGCTGATATTGTCAGAAGTGCAAGTTGACAAAAATCCAAGCTGATACTGTCACTAGTGCAAGTTGACAAAAAATCCAAGCTGATACTGTCACTAGTGCAAGTTTACAAAAAGTATCCATGCTGATATTGTCATTAGTGTCAGCTGACAAAAAGTATCCATGCTGACACTGTCATTAGTGCAAGTTGGCAAAAGAACTCATGCTGATACTGTCACTAATGCAAGTTGACAAAAAGTATCCATGCCGATACTGTCGTTAGTGCAAGTTGACAAAAAAAATCCATGCTGATACTGTCACTAGTGCAAGTTGACAAAGAGGATTCATGACCAATACTGTTCCTACGGAGCCCGTTGACAAAAAGTATTCATGCTGATACTGTCAATAGTGCAAGTTGACAAAGAGGACTCATGCCTGATACTCTCTCTAGTGCACGTTGACAAAAAGGATCCATATTGATGCCGTCTCTAGTGCAAATTCACAAAAAGAGCTCATGCCTGAAACTGTTTCTGGTGCAAGTTGACAAAAAATGCCCACTCATTATATGTTCCTTTTTGCTCGTTGACATAGATGACCCTTGGACTAATACAGTCTCTAGCGCGCATTGACATGCTGATACTGTCTATAGTTCTTGTTGACCATAAGGACCCATTCCTGATACGGTCCCTAGTGCGCGTTGACAAAAAGTGGTGCGCAGTAACTTACAGACCCCGCATCAGACAATCTCTAGATACGATGACTTAAATGCCCTTTTTTGTTAAATTTGTTAATATGTGGTGACCTAAATGCCTCCACCTGGTACGATCTCTATCAGCTGTGACTTACAGGCCCCACCTGATACAATCTTTTTCAGCTGTGACTTACCATCCGCATCCCTGGTACAATCTCTTTCAGCTGTGACTTTCAGGCCCTACCTGTTATAATCTCTATCAGCTCTAACTTAAAGGCCCCCTACTGGTACTATCTGCATTAGCTGTGACTTACAGTCCCCACAACTGACACATCGGATAACCCATGAACGTTGTGCAGCTGTCATCCATCAGCCTGTAGGTGTAGGTGCTGGGCGATAGGGTGATTGCACAAGCTATGGTCGCTGGTGTATTTGGCTGGCCTGGGCCCCATTCGCTGCTGATGACCTTTCGTCCGTTGATTTCCCATGCCCATGGTTGACCAAATTTTGAATAGACTGCATTCCAGAAAGCTGGGCCAGTTGTACCTAAAAATTTATTAATCCAACCAACGTTTTTTATCCTCCACTTAAGTAATGGACGAACAGAAAAATCATTAATTATCAAAAATTAATGATGCTAGATGAAGTATTGAAATTATTTATTAACAGTTTTCCACTCAGCAGCAGTTGCTATGGTGATAATAATTCGGAAATTTAAGTGTGTTCAGTTATATGAGAGGATGAATTGCGGGCATAGATACTTCTATTTGCCATGCTTAAACTATTTACAGAAAATATTATATAACAATACCCACCGTAAGTAGCATTTAGGTACATCCGGAAGGCGATGAAGTTCGTAGACGAGTTCATCGAGACGAGGTTGGCGCCCATGTTCTTGCAGTAGCTGAGCGCACTGCAGTGCGGCATGCTACGGGAGGTGTTGGCGTGGATGCAACCAAAGGGGAACTGGGTGAATGGTGGGCTGCAGGTGGTCATTTTCGGAGCCAAGTCTGGAATTCCCAAAATGTGAAATTATCACGAATAGACACGAATAATTTTCTAGTGTTATCATAGGAGTAAAAAATGTTTTTTAGAGCTTTCAAGAGAGTCTGGCCATTGAAAATTGTCAAAAAACATTCGTTTTCATTATTGGATGACAATTTCGAATGGATGTTTACTAAAGAAAACAATATTTGGCCATTGAAAGCTTGGCTAAGCTCATGTTACTTTGACTTCACTTCTAATAGCTTTGAAGGGCACAAGGACATTCGAATGACAGTTGTTTCTATCCTCAAGCAAATTTTCAATAGGGCTTCACTTTCATCACTTTACTCATCAACACAAAAGAACTGTATTGTTAGTATTGATAAATTTTTACATATTGTGCACTGTAGGTCATACTTCGTTTGGAATTAATGTTTCGAAATTTTGAAACTCATAATAAATAATGAGCGAATTTTGAAGTAATTTGTTAACATTTAACCTTGAACGAACTACAGATAAGAATTATTCATGATAAAAACCGAAAACTTCAGCAATGCAGGAACATAGAAATAACCCATTTTATGGACTTTTCGTAGGTTCTTACATATTGAAGCTCAGTTCACGTCAACAATGGATACGTTCATAAAACAAATTTCTAACCCTTGAATCCTGAGACAGTGCATATC
>NW_025947669.1:0-493 GCF_000764305.2 Hyalella azteca
AAAACAAAACTCACCCGCAGCGCCGCGGTCTCCTCTAAGCAAGAGGAAGCGACATGTTGCAGGTTGTTAACATGTTATTTATTATTTATTAATAATAACATGTTAACATGTTATTATTAACATGATATTTGTATATTATCCAGGAAAAACTGGATAACATGCAAATTACCAACCATTCGAGGCATGAAAACTAGTTCAGACCTAAAGAAGAGCCAATAAAATATCCCATTTCTAGGTGAAGGTATGAAATATTGTTTGTATTCGAGATATGATGGCAAAAATTCCCGACATACTAAAATGTTAAATAAGTTCACTATATATTCCTCGCGGCTGGGGGTAACTCCTCAAACTTGAGCGGGAATATCCATTGAAAAAATCCCAACAAAAATATTATTTATATGGGGACGCTTCCACTGGAAGGGCTTGGGGGACTTACATGGGGACGCTTCCACTGGAAGGGCTTGGGGGACTTACATGGGGACGCTTCCACTGG
>NW_025947670.1:0-740 GCF_000764305.2 Hyalella azteca
TTTTTAAGTCAAGAACTCACTTTTTTATTAAACTCATTTACTTGTCCGCTTCTGCAAATCCAATTTCTGACATCTTTTACTAACAAGGCATTAATCATTAGTAGCTCTATAATTCCCTTAGAATTACCAAAGAATTAGTGGTGAGACAAGTAGATAAAAAAAAATAGCACCCAGCAATGGCCCAACAATACTACCTTCTTTTTCAAATATTTATACTACCGCTAGGTCGCTAAGACGCTATGAAAAAATCATATCCTGGTCTATCTAAAGACTTTTCATGAAGGTTTCAAATATTGATATTACCGCCAGGTCGCAAAGACGCTAGGAATAAATCATTTCCTTCGTGTATCTAAAGACTTTTCATGAAAGTATCAAATAAGTCTGATTCTCAAGATTCTTCTCAACTGCATTAAACAAAAGAGCCCGCATTTGCGGGCTCTTTGAGTCATAATATCGCTTTATTTCAAAAGCACTATGAGATCACAGAGAATTTTTTGAGACTCAGTAAGGTAAACGTCTTCTTCCTCATCGCCTTGGCCTTTCTTTAATTTCTTCACGGCCTTCCTATTGTTTTCGGTTTCTTCTTTTTCCTTTTTACGAACCTCATAATTAAGTGAATATTCTTTTTTATCTTTAATAGACTTGTATTCTTCTAAATCAGCTACAAGCTCTTTAAGTTCATCATCATTTTTAAGTCTATTCTTAAACTTAGATTGAAGCTTACCCACTATTTTATCAGT
>NW_025947671.1:0-1338 GCF_000764305.2 Hyalella azteca
CGAGGTCTAATTTAACTGAGTTATCCGTCGAAAACATCGTCCAGTGGATGATGCCGGTATAGGGGTTCCTCGAGGTCTAATTTAACTGAGTTATCCGTCGAAAACATCGTCCAGTGGATGATGCCGGTATAGGGATCCCTCGAGGTCTAATTTAACCGAGTTATCCGTCGAAAACATCGCCAAGTGATTGCAAAATATGTAAAATTCAAGAGAATCTAGCAATTGAAGCAAGCACGAGGCGTGTGAATTCATGCTTCCAGAATGCGCAACAACTTATTGGGAGGGAACGTTCATCCATATTGAAAAAAAAATTAAATACTGTTCGAACTCGAAATTTATCTGTCCAAATAATTACATGATCTTCGAGACAGCACATCAGCTAGATGTTGATATTCATTATCACCTAAAGTTTTGAGGCTAATGAATCATTTAAGTGTTACCGTGTTCGAGGCAGCACGTCAGCCACTGGCCCCGGGGAGAAGAACGTTATACTTTATAAAATTATTTGTTACTTGTTTGCCGTCTAAATGGTAACATAATTGAATGATTGTAACATAACATAACACAGCGATGTCGGCGCTGAAGAATTTGCCTGATGTGGCCTGTCGCCGACTCTTACTTTTCGTGACTTGTTCACAGAAAATCTAAAATCGTGTCATTTGACCGAATATTTTCAAGACTGACGATAGTTTGAAATAGCTACTAGGCTTCCACCGGGTTCGATATGGTGCTAGTCATTTCAAATCTGAACATATATTTTTTCATAGCTTTATATAGTCTGTTCTTGAACGCGTTCATACCCGGAGCGCCAACGATGTAATCGGGGAGGCTGTTCCACATGTAGGTGATTGGAAGCGAAAAGAAATGTTGTCGCGTGGACAAGTTTCAGCGCAGTTATTTCAGTTTATAGCCGTGACCCCTGGTGTTGATTCTTCTTTCAAATTCTAGTAATCCTTCGGGGAGCTTGTATAGACCATGAGTATACTTGTATACTTCAATGAGGTCCCCACGCAGACGTCGATAACTGAGGCTTGGAAGTTTCATAATGTTAATCTTTCTTCATAGGACTTGCCCATCAAGCCTGGAATTATCCTTGTTGCACGTCTTCGAAAATTCTCTATTCAATTATTTTCCTTCTCAAATCTCGATGACCACACAACGTTTCCAAACTCAAGATTCGGGCGCACGACAGCAACAAACAACTGCTTCATCGTATCTGCATCTAGGAACTCGAAAGAGCGTCTGATCAGTTCAAGTCGTTTATTGGCTTTATTAACTTGACCTTCAATATGCTTAGAAAATTTCAACTCATTGTCGATGTTAACTCCTAAATCCTTT
>NW_025947672.1:0-1193 GCF_000764305.2 Hyalella azteca
GCGCCGTATCAGAGAAGCCGCTGATATTCTTATCTTCCGGTCATGAAGAGGAAAAAACTGAAATTGGATATTTGCTTCTCTAATGATTGTTATTTCAGCACTGGATTTTTTACTCCTCGATCGTTTAATTATCCGTAACAGGAATAATCATCGACTACATACAAATGATTATATTATAGCATATTACTATGCTCTGGAGCAATGACAGAAATATATTTGAATATTATTTGCACTTTAGGAAATTCAACCAGAAAGGTACACGATTATTTTACACCCGAGTTTTCTCTCCTCATAAAAATTAAAGCCCTCATCGTACGTCATCATTTATTTATATTAATCACTTGGAAATGCGGGTGGTATTCATCTTACAGATTAATAATATGTAGGAAGTCTTTCGTGACCTTTCAAACTGTAGAAACCTTATCTGATACATGCATTGTCGCACTAAAAATTTTTCTACATCTTGTGGGATAGAAGGAGACATCAAGCAGGCAATACCTGTTTAGTAATAACTAGATTTTCGGCGCATTTTCCCATATATGAAAAAAAGGGCTATTGTGCTCGTCATTGCCGTCCGTCTGTCTGTCAGTGACTTCACGTTTTCACTCACTGCAATGAGTACTGAGTTATATTTTTATAATTCCACTGTGATTTGGCGTTAAATACATCGACAAACTCAAAACCTTTTATTATGTGTTCATAGTCATGATACTGAACTGAATTGTATAATGTTTGTGACGGTGGGGGAGGAGATGAGAACAGTTCAGTCTGGCATACAATTGCCCGTTAAGCTCTTCAACTATTCTAGTGTTCAGTAGTTATGCATATGATAGAGTGTCATGGCGTTAATGGTACGGGAAGTAAGTTATTAACTTAACGCAAACGCTTTTGAGCCACAGCGCAGTAAGAGCGCTTAGTGGTTAAAATGTCACAAAATGAAGCTGTACGGATCCGTACAAAAGATTGTTTAGGTGCTTAGAAGATTTAGAAGGCAAAATTTGGGCATTGCTGTTGCTTTTTATCGGTAACGCAGCGGCTTGATGAGGCACCTTTTTCCGACAGCCGCGGACATTTTAATCGCTCGGTCATGAAGAAGCATTCTATGTTCAAATATTTGTTAAAACGAAGCATATTTCCCTTTGCTAAAATCATTGAATAACTCGGCCAAACTAACCTCGTGAGGTCGAATGTTT
>NW_025947673.1:0-8493 GCF_000764305.2 Hyalella azteca
ATCATTGTGTTACGATGCTCGGTGGCACTCCAAACAGCCGCTATATAAAGATGAATATGTCTACAACCAATCGAAAGTTCGGAGATCTCTGTAATTAATATGGAGTAAATATAAAGCTTATGGTACGGTCGTATAATAATAATTTATTCATTTGATATTCTTCATCATGATAATTAATCAATTAATCATAAGCCTAGGAAGCAATAACTTATTTACCTCAACAAATAATGTACCGTGAACTCTTTAATAGAAGACTAATAATATGTGATGTCATAGATGTTTCCTGTCTAATATTTGATTAATGGGAAATGTGGTCCACATGCATAAAGCGCATGCGACATGATTTACTTTTTGAGAATTTGTAAAATCTCATTATCTGAAGGCTAAATTATATGAAAGCTAAATTATCTGAAGGCTGAATTTTTTAAGGCTAAATTTTCTGGGAACGCAGCCGTGCACCACCAAATTTGCGCACCAATCAGCCCTGAAAGGAACGCATAGAATATTTCCAGATGAACACCAATCAGCCGCGGGTTAAGCCATCCGTCAGTAGCCAGCCCATGACATCATCTTGCTTTAAATATTAGGAGCTTTATACGCCTCCATATCCTGAAGCGAATAGCCCAGAGTGTAAAGATCATCCACCACTGAACGTTGCAGCGAATCATCACCTTACACCCTGACTTTAGCTCGAACTGTAAACAGCGGACAGTGGACTGTGATCAATCAGCACAGCTTGCCAACGGAACAGCATGAATCTAGTAGTGCACCGTTAGACGGTCACTTGTAGCTCACAGTATCTGGGGTTAGGTTTCAGATAGCATAGTTCTGTTCCAAAATTTATCGTCCTATAGGACGAGTGGCTGTTCGACCGTGGGCTGATTTGACACACGGGACAGATACGGACGGCTCCGGCGCGTTCCGTCCGGGTGGTGAAGAATTTTTTCGCGTATTGGCGGACGATGCTGGGCCATACTACGTTAGGCTATTTTCCTGTGGGCTGATTGATCTAATTCAATCTATGTGATCTGTCTGGTGGCTTGCGGCTGATAATGTTACAGTCAAGAAGTGTTATAGGCTACGTTCACGCTTTCCATCACAGTTTGTGAGATCTTATCCTTAAAAATATAATCAATTCCAACGGAATGGCAAGCGATAGAAAGTAACAAAATTTGTCTAGAAATAAACTCGAGAGCTTGAGCGAAATATAAGCAAATACCAATTCACTCCTCATTTGTTTGACCTCTTCAATCTTTTGCATGATTCAGGCTTTTAATTTTATTTCATCTCTTTCTATGTTATTTTTTCACGACAATCCTAAAACGCAAAAAACATGCACCGTGCAAGCATCCCCATAGTAACTTAACATAACCTAGTCTGAAATGAATAAATAATTGAAGATACGGGGCAACTAGCCTTTGTGTAATCATATTTTACATCATATGATGATAAGTCCAATTTATACACTAATATATTTAGTTCATTTTTAACAATTCATCGGTATTACATGTAATTATTCTTCCGTTTGCGAAGAATATCTGCGCCGAATGACTTAGAGTTGCCAAAAAATATACATTTGTTTCGTTCTATCTTATGAATCGAGTTTATTTTTCTACAGCCGATGAGAAGAAGCCTGATAGAGGATCAATCTCATCGTTCGATCAACACATTGATCGCGCCAAGTCGTTGTTGAAATCAACAGTATTTCTTTCGAAGCAGCATATCAAGTAAGACGAATTTAGGTTTTAAACATCGATAACCTATTTTAGATAAAAAATTCTATCAAATGCCATTGAAACAGTCAATATTGAAAAGAAACTATATTTTGCATACGATTTTTAAATGAAACTAACAGAATCTCTTATTTCTAATAATTTTTACATATGAAACGAAGGTTACTGAGAATTACAAACATTTTTAATGTTATGTGGGGGTATCATATATTAAATTGAGATGGCTTGAGTCGGAAGCATCATAATTATTCATGTTGTTGTAATGTATGTTAAGCTGATTAGAATAGGAAAAAAGTAGTTTCTATCACGTCATATATTTTAAAGTTGGACACTCGGAGTGATTACTCCACCAATTTTACGTTACGTTCAGGTTCAGGTTCAAGATATTCATTACTAATCGTTTTGTCCGGTTGACGTCGAGTGGCGCTTGATAGGCACGGATGAAAAGGTTCTCTTTTGAAAAGGTTACGGCAAAAATAGTACAAAGAGAAGGTTGTAATGAAACACTGATACATTTCATATAAAATTGAAAATGCAAGTTTCACATCCTACGTTAACAATAATCTCTAGTACATGAAATATGTAATCTGAACACAACCAAAAGTCCAAAACCTATCAGATTACATCAATTAAATCATCTAATGTTACCGGAAAAATGCTGATGCGTTGCAGTTCCGTTGAGCCGTACGACAGTTGTAAACGACCGTAACTTGCGCACACGTTTGCGGCCGTAGGTTCAGCGGCCGTACCGCTGCTGTATTCTCGCGTCCGCTTTCAAAGTTGCTCCTTCTTCATGGCCGTATTTCTCGCGCTTTAGTGATGTCTCGTGGCCGGTCTAACCGTAGAGTTATAATGACCGTACTTCGGAATAGTGGTGTTCGTCTTCCAAGTCCGTTCCAAAATGCTCCAAGTCCGTTGCCGTACTGCGGTCGAAGATGACTGTGACCGTACTGCTTCTTCTGATGAAATTTGTGACCGTATTATGCTGATGACCGTCCCGATGATAATTCTTGCGCCGAGCTCGAAAACTTGAATCTTCTGATGACGTGCGTTATAATCGTTGTACAACTCTTGCTCTCTCGCATTGTCTCTCGGCGGAGTCGCAGCCGTAGTGTTGATGTTGATTTTCTTGACGTGCTCACCGGACTCGTATAGCTGCCTCGATAGTCTAGGTTTCTCGCGACCGTCAATGTTCGAAAAGACAAACCGCCGGCCTCACGGCCGCGGCCGTTACAAAGTTTGCTGACTGCAGACCGTGCTTGCGTGACGGTCACCTCCGTAGAACCAACCGTTGGCGCCAATTTTAAGGTCCTTTTATAGGCAGCAGTAGCGCACAGTTAAGCCTATACCCTCGAAGTGACGCCGCGACGGTTGTGAGTTCCACAAGGTCAGCACCGTTGACCTTTGATATCCTCGCCATTTCAAACTATAAACAAACCCTCGGTCTCACGATCTCGAGAACCATAGCACCTTATGCATGCTTTACGCAGTTTCACCCCAAATTCCTGTAGCCTTCTCAACACTTCACTTTTAGTTTCTAACTTCCAATAACTTTCTTAACTCAAGTTATTAATTACTTCACCATCACACCACGTTCTATACAGCATAATATAATTTTAAGTCAGAATTACTGACGCTCTAATCAAAGATTTTATATAATGGTAAGTTGATGTGACACTCATGACATATGTTTTTAAATTATTTTCCAGGTTTCATGTACTAGTGAATTCTGATGAAGTGATCAGAAGAATTACTTCCATGGTGCAGTTTTGGCCTCCACAACAACGCAATAAAATAACTTTTAAGGTTTGAAAAATTGTCCGTACGTGGATACGAAGTAAATTACTCACTATGCATTCGTCAAATGAATCAATTAAGCATTATTCATTCATAATGAACTAACAGCTGAGTCAGTCGAGACCGGTAATAGATAAAATAATTTAAAAATGAAATATAAACTTTTCCAAAATCCCTTTAATTTTAATCCTGTAGATCCAATTCTCTTAATTCAGACTCCCGTTGTTAATTCACAAACGAATGTAATAATAAAAGTTACACCCATTCAAACTCATTGTTAGTTTATAATTCCAGTGCAACTTCAGTTTCGAAGTTTAAAGAAAATTTTCGTTTAGGCCTATTATTCTCATCAGGACAAAAAAGAACACGCAATAAAAAACTAAATTAAACTAAAAAACATGCAATTCCATATTGGACATAAAATAATTATAATTTACTTTGAATTTAAATCATAATTTTCTCAAAAAATTCGCGATACTCTATCACATTCAGTCTGAGGTTGATCCCACAGGCTTTAGAATATTGTCCCACGCCTGCTATAAATTGATGTATCGGTTGAGCACATTTTAGAAAGTGCATTAATAAAAATCTGTTTTCGCATATTCTTGTAAAATTATTCATTATATGAGACTATCCTATGTAAAAATATAATCTCTAAAGGATTGACGAGACTCGCCTTAGTGCACACTATTTTAGCCTATATTAACTAAATTTAAAGTCTTGCATATATCATTATATGTAACAACAGAATCACGTTAAACACTCGTATGCCACATAACTCGTCAACATGAACATATGTTGACTGAATGCGATTAGTATTTAAAAAGTGAGAAATATAATGATTAATAAATACGTAATTGTATTAAATAATGAAATGTAGCTTCTCTTTCCCTCAGTTTAGAAAAGTCTCTTCTCATCCGACGCTGGAAGTTGTGGAAAGAAAGAGACTGATGTGCAACTCTAACAAATTAATTTTTGAAAAGATGTACCTTGAGGAAGACGCATTAATCTACTTAGATACGGACCTTGTGTTCCTGCGACCCATAGAAGATCTGTGGAGAGCATTCAAAAATTTCAACGATGATCAGTTGTTTGGAGCTGTAACACCTTTGTGGAGAATCTTCAGTGACAAACCTTTCACCGAGCTTGAAAAGGTTTGTTTACAATATTATAATCACTACGTTTCCTGCAAAATTAAAAGTAATGATATTCGCAAAATTTTAAATCCATTAAAACTAATCATTGTCTGACGTACGAAGGTAGGGCGAAGGTTGATCATTCATGTATTTTTGATGTATATCAGTATAAAAAGAATCTTAGAAATCTATTCACCCCTTAAAATTGCGATAGCTACTTTAAGCAAATTCATGTGTTATAGCAAATTCTTGGCTATAGCAAATTCATGTGTGTAAGTAGTTATGATAGAAATGATCCTAAATTTATGATCAAATTCGTTGGAAAGCGTTAATTCTTGTCTTTAACCGATCGTAACAAGCGCTAAGTTATTCCTTTAACAGTTCGTAGAAAGTGCTAAATTATTTTTTTACCAATAGTAGAAAGTGCTAAGTATTCTGGCTAACTGATCGCAGAAAGTGACAAGATTTTTCGTTAACAAATCATAGAAAGTGTTAATTTTTCCTTAAACCGACCGTAGAAAGTACTAAGTTTTTTCTATAACTAATCGTAGATGATCAATTTCGCGGGACGGGGTTTCAACTCTGGTCTTCTGCTCCTCAATCTTACGCGCATCAGGAGCCAGGCTGAGAAATGGCAGGCCGCCCTCCAGTCGGCTTTGGAATTTGCTAAGCCTTTACTTAGCGACCAGAGAGTTTTCAACGTTATGATGAATTTGGTATGAAAATTTTTGAAGTGAATTCAATTTACAATAATATTGGTGATTTCATTTTTTAAATTTAACTTCTAAACCGGAAAAATAATGAAAATTTACCTGTGTAACTGAATTTAACTTTCCAGTTTGTTTCAGAATTTTCAGGCTATTTTTTTTTATTTTTACAGGGGAATTTTTTGTGTGTTTAGTATAATTGATTAAATTATTTGACAATCAATTACGCGTTATCCCAAAAAATTCACATATAGTTCTAATATCATGAGTAATAAGGTTTGATTTCATATCCTATAATATGATTAATAAAGTTCATCGTAGAAAGCTTAATTAGTATATTTTACATACGCAAAAATGTATCAAACTTGATATTAATGAAATAACGAAAACTAGTTGCTGTAGTTAAAAATTTCACGTTCATTTTTAAGTGAATATTCATTGCCTTCATCTTATAGGTAGACGTACGCATTCAATTGTAATATATCATTACTGATAAATTCCTAATCAACTGCACAGAATCCTGAACATTTCTACGAGATGGACTGCGAATGGAATTTCCGCAGAGGTTACTGCGAAAACATCACCCAACGTTGCCCGGGGATGGTAGTCAACGGCGTCAATGTCGTACATGGGAATAACGGCGCGTTTTTCAGTGGCGAAAATACTCTTTTCAAGGTGAGCTTATCCGCTAAAACTATTTGACCATTGTTTCAAAATAAATTCGTAGGCGCAGAAGGAAAATTTAAACCATTTGGTTCTTTGTTGCTTTTCATTTTGTCAAATATATTCCGGAATGTTATGGAAACAAAATATCTCATTCAATCTATTCATTGCTCAAAATAGTTTACAAGTTGATATTTTCAATTTTTCCACAAATGACATCGACAGATTTTTCATTTTTATCTAAACTTAGTGCAGAAAACAATCTTCGAACTTTTTGTATTATCCATGTAACAGGTTCTGAAACTGACTCGGAAACAAATGAATTCGTATTGTTTACATCATTGATCAAATGAGATCGAATTTACTCATATAAATCATTAGTTCATGCCTTATTTAGTGTCAAGCCTAATAGATGCAGGATATTTTTTTGGAAACATTTCGTTCCAAGTAAATTTTTATTTTTTCAGCTTCTTCACGAATACTGGAGAGATTTGGATATGTCCAAGTCGCTCAGCACTGTGATTAGTGAATTGAAAGCCATCTTGCCTGACGCCGTTCTGAAGGATCGCTCATGTCATTTTGTGAAGGGACTACATGAAATGCTGATGAAACATTTGAAGTTACTCGACGGCAAGCTGGTTAACTAAATGCACGACCAAAAAAGGCTTCGACATTGTGAAACTCTAAACTCCATTCTACGCTGCTGAAATCATAATCTTAATAAGATAATATTTTGTGTTATTAGTTTGAATCTGTGCTTCGTAATTTCAGCACACTTGACTATCAAATTATAGTTTGATAGAGTTAGAGTTATTTTATAGCTATTCAGTGGAGTTGACTGTTACATCCCACATATAACGTAATTTTACAATATTTAAAAGTATTCCTAAGTTTAAAACTTCCCAGTTAGTTGCAGAATGATATGACCAGAGTTATAGTGAAATATTTATTCTCCTATCAAAAACCTCTTATTTAGTAGTTTTACTTTTTATTGTAGTAGATAAATATTTTGCCTTATATTTAATGGTCTTAAAACTTCTTATTTACTGACTGAAGTAAATCAAAGTTGCACAAAAACGTTAAAGTTAATTTACTGCACAAAAACATGAGCGATATCTAGTTCTGTACGGCTATATCAATATATACGTATGACCACTTTCGTTATACCTTGTTCAGTTCTGGACTTAATTAATGACTTCTATTTCTGTAGTAATTTATCCGCCTAACGGTAGCCCCAATTCCGTTCCAAGGAAAATTGATCCTTCAATGAAAATTTACTTCATACAGTCACCGTAAATCCTGCACATTCAGAATCTAATTAGAAATAGTCCATATTCAAAGGAAATCAGATATTAAACCGAGCCTATATAGTTGGTTAACCGTGCTGGTGGTGGTGACGAAGTTTGCATATGATTAAATGAATTATTTATTTTATTTTTATCAATAACTTTATTATTATTTAATTTTGTATTTAAAGAGACATGGTTCACTATTCCTTATAAAAATGGATTGAAAAAAATGCAAATTTTACCACAAATTGAATCTAAGAAGAGCGTTTATTACACAGCTTATTTAAAGAATTATTTGTTTCAATAGTTCTCGGCGTTCGAAACCTAGATACGTAAGATAAGTCATGACAACAATAAACGTTAGCTGAAATATTTTCAATGCTAATATCAGCAAAATAAGGCAAAATCTAAGGCACAAAAGGTGTTAAATATCGTCATAACTAGCAGCTTAGGCTAATTCAAAATAATATGTCCTGGAAGCAAAATCAGTTTCTCATAATATTTTAGTAATACATGTAATCTCGAGTGCTATACTGCCTCAGATTGGCTTGAGCAAGAAACTGGTCAGCTGGTAATGTTATCGCACTTAGACAAATTACACCCTGGCCAAACATTGATTACTCACATCAATTTGACGGATCTGACATGCACCAGAAACTGAATTATATTCTATTAATCAACCGATAACTGCTAATATAAAATAGGTTGTCATACAATATATAAAAAATAGCGAGCAAATCAAAAGAAAAATAATAAATTCTGCTCCAGGTAAATAATGACATCAGCACATCTAGATCCAGTTAGTGAATAACTTTACTTAATTTCCATCGCTGTGGCTATTGAGACTGGATCTGTCTAGCAAAACCTATTGAATTGTAGGCTACAAACATCATTTACTTCATTGGCATATAACCACTTGAATGACCTGGTCAAGCAGACTCTAAACTCCACTGAGGGAATACAATGTCAGGCAAGCATGATGAACGTGAGATGAATAAAACAGATTGGCAGCTAATTAATGACGAATCAATCAAATATTCATTGCAATCGTTACAATAGAGCAATCGGGCACTCGATTTTTCTCACTTGAATTCTGTCAGGCCCATAACGAGCTTTGGATTCACGTTTGCAAATGGCGTTCGCAGTCACCCACAAGTTTCCTAATTTA
>NW_025947674.1:0-422 GCF_000764305.2 Hyalella azteca
TGGTAGAAGACTGTTCAGTACTTTATCGTTATCAGAGGAACTGTTGGGTGATCTATACAGGACACCTATAAGGAGGCTATCCCTACTTTTTAAAGTTCTAAAAGTTTTTGGTTCTAGCTCTGTCCGCTAGCGCGTTCTAAACGAAAATCATAACTTTCGAGTGATCGAATTAAATATAAAAAGTATCTTTGTCGTGTATCGAACTATATTGTAACTCAAAAATCATACGAATATTATTAGTGCTAGAAAATTGAGAATATCTCTTGACAGAATATTTGCATGATTATTTAAAAGTTAAATTGACGACATAGGAAGTATGATTACGAGGACTACTTTTGTTTGATTAGAGAATGGCGTCCTACTTCTACTTTATTTCTAACTTCTCTTTTAGTCTTGATGTAGTGATTGCAACCGAAACTATG
>NW_025947675.1:0-16373 GCF_000764305.2 Hyalella azteca
GTCATTCGTTATCACTTTGTGTTCCCCATGCACATTTATTTATATTATTGCAACCCTCAAAAAAGAAGGAGACGTTAAATGTCCAGTAATGTGGAGCCCTGAAAAAGTTTCATGAATTGCACGGAAGTTATTTCATGAAATTAAAATAAATTAATATCATGAACGGTGCATTATTTTAATTGCATTGATATTTGCATTTGGCATCGCCTATCACCGCAGACTCGGCCAAACTGTACCTCATTAGGTCGAATGTTCGTGCCGGCGGCTTTGGTCCGCTGGCGAATCGTTAAAGTTATAAAAAATAAATATTTGAATAAATACTTGAATAATAGGAACATGGTTGCCCCGCTTCGCTGCTCACTAATTTTGTAATGCGGCGTTTCAGAATAATTTAGTTTGTGGTCGATCTGTCGACGGCTGCAAGGAGTTTGATTCTAATGTTCAGTGAATATGTATGAGTGTTTTGTACACTATTTGTAAGTAGGTTAGAAATTTCAGATAATTTTAATTAAGGCTACCCGTTCATCTAACGTTATAGGAGATCTTCAGGGTGCACGTGCCTGCTGTTATGGCTGCAGCGTATCATTGACACGCCGTGGCTTCTGAATGAAAAGTGGACGCTGTTTTTGTATGGTGATTAACGGCTATTTATACGAGGACAAAAAACCTGTTTTCTGCCGAGTTTCTGTTGAAGTGACTTCAATGCTTCAAGATTTAAAGCTGCTGCAATAATGATGTCATTGATGATGCATGTACCTCAGAACCAAAATTTGTGCTGCACTTATCATTAATAACTCACCGGTAAGTTTTATTATTATTGCATACAGAAATATTGTGATATGTTAGTGATGCTTTACATAGATTTCTAGCTTGAAGCTATAGATGCTTGGGTACTAATATACTAATTTGCATTTCTACTTAGGAAGAAACTGCCTTCTTGTTGTTATCACATAGAAAATCCTGCCGCATCTTGTGGGTTCGACGAGTTTATATCGATGATTGCTCATCACTCACAATTCGGTTACTTATTTTGATTGTACTTCCAGGGAAGCTGTACGCTATCCAGAGGTGGGCAGTAGCGCGCTACATGTAGCAGCCGCTACATTTTCAGTAGCGGTAGCGGAAGCGGCGCTACATTTATGCAATTTTAGCGGTAGCGGTAGCGCCCGCTACATATTTAAGTAGCGATACGATGTTTTGCCGCTACAGCGCTACCGCTACATTTATAGATAAAGCCTTTAGATTTTACCTAATAGTATTAAATAATATTTCAAAACCAGCATGATACATACATAATATAAATTACAGAATAAAACTGTACAAAAGATTTCGGTGTAATGTTGTCAACCTCAGCCTGTTACCAGTGTCAATATGTTAGTTGTTACGACCACATCATGGACATCAGCCACCTAACTTATATCTGTCACCTGTCAGGAATATCTGTCTCGAAGCTCATCCGCTTGGGAGACTGTTCACTGGCCCGCGAATGTGATTAAAGAAAGTTTGTAATTGCTAGCCATGCATCTTAAGAACATCAATAGAAGATGATTTGGGTGGATGGGTTCAGCCAGAAAATAGAAAAGAGGTCTTGGTCGAGGTTGCACTGTTAATTCCAGACCCAATGGTGATCAGAAAATCTTACTTCGCTAGGATATTGCGCAGCTCCGTCGACATCAGAAAATCACACATAGTTCACCGACAAGTCACCACTATGACGCTAAGGTATATTTGATCAGCGATAGCAAGAACTTAAGTATTACAGGCGGGAGTTAAGTAGATACAAATAAATTGGTATTTATAATGGCGGGGTTAAGTAGATACAAATAAATTGGTTGGCTACTTGTCACGTTCACCCGGCTTAATACGAACGTAATCGTTTAGGCGTAAATGGTGATAACTAAGCCTGGAATCTCTTGCAACCTCTTAAATACGACTGGTGCTCTCCTCGTTCTCTCCTCTGAATCTCGATCGCCGCAATCTTCCTTTTCAAAAGCTATAAATGTCGGAGCCCCAACGCCATATATTTGCAGAACACCACAAACTTCAGCTTTCACAGAAATATGAACCTACCAATCATGAATTAACTATTTTGCTATGCATAATAATATTTTGGATAATTGAATATGAAGAAAACTTCTAGTAATTTATACTTCACCAATTTCCGATGAATAAACATTCTTTATAATTGGAGTCTATATTATAATTACAGCTGCCGGCCCTTACTGAACCGTGTTTTCTTCACATTTAATGTAAGAGTTTGGACTCATACCTAGCCTTATGTATTGAATTATCATTCATGGTACTTTTGTCTTCATTTAAAGTTCGACTCACCGGCCGATACGACAATTGCAAGACTATGAGAATCTTCACTATTATTATAATTGAAGACCAGATAATTCGTTTTATTGACAATTTTCTTATTAGTTTTTTTCAATGGCTTGAACAAGATTTTTAGTTTGCACGGGTAAATCGAAAATCAGATTACCGAAGGACATTTTTATTTCTTTAACGACGTTTCGAATGTTTCTATCATTCATTATAAAGTTAAAAGGCGCATTGAGTGATGGAATTTGGCTCGACATAAATACAAAATCAAGTAAGTAGGATACTACTCAAAAATCAAAATTTTTAGGAATAATTACGAAATCACTCATAAATAATTAAAAATTAGAGCACCGAAAATCACTCCGAAAACAGTCTCAATGTTCCGACAAATCCAGTAGTTTGAAGATTGATGGCTGGAGTCCTATCCTTAATGATGAGGGCTTCAGCTATCGCGAGTCGGTTGGCGTCGGGGCATCGCATATGACGACGCTGGTGCATTCTTCCAGCACCGTACGAGTGATGGTCTCGTTGTGGGCTTCCATCAGGTGGTTCCTTGGTCCACCAGACTGAAGGTGGCACGTGAGACGTCGGCTTAATGTCGTGGTTGTGAGTCCGATGTAGTCCATGTTAGGGAGAAGTCTACAACCTTCTCTATTGCAAGAAAATTTATAGACTACATTGGTCTCTTGGAAAACTCCCGTTTTTTTGCAGGGGTTATTGTTCATTACAAGATTCTGTATTTCCTTGTTCTTGTAATAAATCACTAGTTTAATTTTATCATTAGTTACGTTCACGATGTTGTTGTGAACAATAGAATGAAGGATCCGTTCATCTGCTTTATAACCGCTGGTCATTTGGTTCTCATAGTAGATGATTTTGACGTTAGCGCCAGTCTCTGGTTCGTGGTTGAGTCTGTTTTGGTACATTCGAAGTTTCGAAATTTCCGTGTCGATGGTTCTATTGGTAAATCCGTTATTGACCAGGATTCTTTTGCAATTTCTCAGCTCCATATTCAAGTCATTTTCAGACGAGCAGGTTTTGAAGGCTCGTTGGATAAGAGCACGTATTGTGCTTCTTTTACAGCGCTCTGGGCATTCGCTATCGGCGTTCAGGACTTTCCCGACATCTGTTGGTTTTCAGTGTACTTTTGTGACGTACGAATTATTTTTAGCTTGGACGAGTTTATCTAAAAAAGGTAAGGTGCGATTTTGGCCGAGTTCGTAAGTAAACTTCAAGTCAGAATTCATTTCAAAGGCCATTCGTAGATTCATCAATAAAACGAATTCTCTGGTCTTCAATGAAACCTGCTTAAAGGAACAAATTTTTCCAGCATATACTAATATTATTATAATGTAGAGGTCGCGACCGAGTTACATTCATAGCGAGAATTAAATTCTACAGATTCACTATCTGAAAATATCAGAGACCAGCAAAGTCGGACACTTATTATATTACACCATTTTTTACACTCTCTAATAAAGTTGACTCACATTCAGAAACATTATAAGGAGCTCATTTTCAGGCAGCGGGTTTTTCAATCGATAACGACTGTGAAAATATGACGACTGTTCCAGACTATGTAGATATAATCGTAAAGCTGCGAATAACTCTTAATTACAGGATATATACATTTCATAATTAATCATCCGCTATTTCATTTCTTTTCTTTCTCATCATTACCACACTAAAAATCTTACAACATTCAGTGTTTTCGGGGATGACATCCAGTAGGCCATAACTCTTCGATGATAACTCGCTTACATGTAAATTAAATTGCTGAATAGGTTAGCACTAAATACATAGACAAACTCGCAGCCTTCTGTTCTGCCCGCGTAGTCATGATACAGAACTGCACAATGATATTTGTGATGAGCGGTGAGAATAGTTCAGTCTGTGATACAATTGCTTCCCGAGGATCTCCCTCGATCAGAGTGTTCAGTAATTCCGGGCTGGATGCTACTTTAACCAGAAGAATCAGCTCTTACATCCGCCAAAGCTGCATCGTAATTATTTTTGATCACTTGCGCTGAAAAGTTGACAGAGGTAAAAAGTTGATGAGCATGAATGCTAGACGTGGACCTCCTTAGGCGCTAGATGCGTGGGTTAAAATTTTGAATATTATTCAATTAAATACAAATATATAAGCGAAAAGAACCTGGCAATGCTAAGGGAGAGCCAACAACGTTTTCTTTTATCAACGAATAAATTGGAAGCGAGAGTAGAATATCAGCATCGTCTTGGCAGCGGCTTTTATAGGGGACGAAATCGTGACTCCGTGAGAACCTATACCTATCCCAACATAGATAAATATATTTGAATATTATGTTTAACGCGCCAATTGCGCACAAATAAACATGTTTTTCTACAGATTTCCCCAAAAAACTTTTCGTGCAAATTGCCGTGCAGAGAATCTATGCTGCGAAGATGAAGAGGAACTTCACTGGGGTCGGGGGTGCTGCTCGGTGTTCACTGGGGTGTGGAGCCTTTCTCACTAAAGATTTGTAATGCGGCGTTTCAGAATAATTTAGTTTGTAGTCGATCTGCCGACGGCTGCAAGGAGTTTGATTCTAATGTTCAGTGAATGTGTATAAGTGATTTGTATACTATGAGGTGAGTAGTTTAGAAATTAGGAATGAAATTAAATAAAGCTACCCGTTCATCTAACGTTAAAGGAGATCACTAGGGTAGACGTGCATGCTGTTATGGCTGCAGCGTGTCATTGACACGCCGTGGCTTCTGAGTGTAAATTGGACTCCGTTTTTGTATGGTGATTAACGGCAATTTATACAAGGTCAGAAAACCTGTTTTCTGCCGAGTTTCTGTTGAAGTGACTTCAATCCTTCTAGATTTAATTAAAGCTGCTGCAATAATGCTGTCATTGATGATGCATGTACTTAAGAACCAAAATTTGTGCTGCACTTATCATTAATAAATCACCGGTAAGTTTTATTTTTATTGCATACAGAAATATTGTGATATGCTAGTGATGCCTTACATAGCTTTCTAGCCTGAAGCTATAGATGCTTGGGTACTAATATACTAATTTGCATTTCTACTTAGGAAAAAACTGCCTTTTTGTTGTTATCACATAGAAAATCCTGCCGCATCTTGTGGGTTCGACGAGTTTATATCGATGATTGCTCATCACTCACAATTCGGTTACTTATTTTGATTGTACTTCCAGGGAAGCTGTACGCTATCCAGAGGTGGGCAGTAGCGCGCTACATGTAGCAGCCGCTACTAGCGGCCGCTACATTTTCAGTAGCGGTAGCGGTAGCGGCCGCTACATTTCAAAGTAGCACCGCCCAGCTCTGACGCTATCTCTGTCTATGAGCGGACCTGCACGATCGCTGAACTACAGCTTGTCGGCTGCGGCCTGTACACTCACTCGCGGAATAGTAATGGAGTTTTGCTACTTGTTTCAGTTTACATTTTAACAGAGAAAAGTTTTTGCTTCGAAACGAAAGTGCTTAGAATTGAAATTTTTCTTCATGACCGAATGCCGGTAACCGACGATACTGCCTCATGAGGCGGAGATCGCCTAATAATGTCTGATGAATGAGGTCTGATGAATGAGGTCTGATGAATGAGGTCTAATGAATGAAGTGGAAAGTGTAGAGGAGGCTTGATACAACGATACATCATCCATCCATTCACCAGTACGAGTTTATCAACGCTAACTCCTCATGATATTCAATGATCACGATGTATGGTGGCATCAATTCCTTCTCAGCTTAATACATCGTCATTATGCTAGTATACACTGTACTCTGCTGGATGTATTATAAGTATTATCAAGACAATATCAATGTTATTGACTAGACGAAGCTATGCAGGAGCGTATGTTCAGTCTTAAAATGCCTAGCAAATTACGGACCAGGCAATAAGTCCAGCAGCTATCTCAATCAATCGTCAGCTATGGAAAGATCGGGTTCCAAAGGCCGGATCCCTTGTGAATCAAGTCACGAAAAGTTCAAGAATCGGCAACAGGCCATGGGCCTATTTCTTCAACGCTGACACTTCTATTGTACTTAGGTTGTGGCGTTAGCTTGCATGCTTATGTCGGACGGGTCACAAGTTGCAAGTAACTACAGTGCGTACTAACTACCTTACCACCATAAATCACGCATTAGGAACAAGCGTTAATTCTTGAGGTGCTTGTACATCGGGTCATTAGTGACAGCCAGTAAAATTTCAAATCCTCGCTCATTAATTATTTGCAAATACCAACGAGTAATACTGACAATCATGCAATTGTAAGTAAAACTGTACAAACTGTCTCTTGTAAGTAAAGGATATTGGGTGCTCGCGGTCCAATAGTGCCGGTGTATAGCAAAAGATTTGTAGCCCTGGTAATTGTGGCGGTTATCATTTGGAAGTTTTACTGGCCGCCACTAGTGTCCCAGTGTACAAGAAGTATAAGGCAGGATATTAATGAAGGGCTGTAAGCCAAAAACTACACCTGCAGAGGTGTCGGTGACCTGAGAGGCAACATAGTACGCGTTGTGACGTTCAAAATTTTTGGCTGAGTTCTACGCATGTTTTGTTCCCTGCAATGGATCAAAAGTTGCTACACATTGCCATGCGAACAAGGCAGCACCGAGCACCTGACTATGTGCGGGAAGCCTTGGCCTATCACTCCTGATTGTATTAATGCATTTTTTACTTCTGTTTTGGTTTGTTACGACTTCATGTGCTGGATACTGAAGCGATAGAAAGTATCGTGATATCAATATGACGGTGATATCAATATCAATATATCCACTGAGTAATTCTTCTCATTATTAGATTCAAATTTAACTTTTATAATGGAACAGAATATGCATCCTGAAGTCAAACTTTGACACAACAAAACTATAAATTAAATTAATTGAGTAATGCGCGAAACAAATTTATTGAATAATCATAAGCAGAATTTAGAAATATTACCGCAACATTTTAATTATATTCCAGCCATGCCACCAATTGCATGGAATATGTTTGTTTGCTCCAGCCAAGCCTTTAGCCCGGCAATGTCCCGTGCCGAGCATTGCACTGGAATTCGTCAGTAACCGCCATCTTTTGCAGGGACGATCAATTATAGGACACTTTATGTTCGAATTGAGTACGCGATATGAATATTATCGAGTCTGAGCCGTTTAGCAGCATTCGTCCTCTTTAAGGTTCAAGTGGCGTTGGTTTGATAAAAAGACGAGAGTTTGTTGAATATTTTGCGCGTCACTGAGCATACTTGTCGGGCATGCCTTAATGGCCCTTAATATACGGATACATTAACAATGTTATTCCTACCTAAGGCGTGGTAACTAAACCTACAGTCAGTAGACTAAGTGTAGCCTATGATCTGCGAGCATTGCACAGAGGTAAGCATTTAGCCTTTTATCTACAGATACATTAACCGCCTTCAATGCTATTCCTACCTAAAGGTCTGGTATACGATAATAGCACTTGGGCATCAATTGCTTAAGTGGTAGAGGATAATTATGAGATAGAATGATAATGGCTGAAAATTTTCCAGACTAAATATTTCAGAGTGAAAATATTTTAAGTGGCATGAATATTTTAACAGGTAGAAATATTATAAACGATATAAATGATCGTGGCATTCAAATAGAGCGAGCATTTAGTATATGAAGATTAGTATGTGAAACTCACGACTGGCAGTCTGGCAATGTTTAATTTCTTGTTTCATTTGTCAGTAGCAACTAACAAGGCTCCTGGAAAAGCTCCCGAAGGTATTAAAATAAATAATACCAGTATGAGTCGCATTTTATTATATATGCGCCACCTTAAGTTTAGAAAATATTGTCAATGCTAACGCAGTTGATTAGTTAGTCTAGGTAAAACTTGCGTATCAAACTTACCTTGGTTTTGTGGGTTACGGAAAATTGGGTCGAACGGTAACTTTGTACGGGAAATTGGGTCGACCGGCAACTTGATGTGGTAATTCTGACTTGGGATTGGTGTTGGGAACAAATAACTTGCTGTGGTAATTCTGACTTGGGATTGGTATTGGGAACTTATAACTTGCTGTGGCAATTCAGTCACAGGTCTGGTATTGGCGTATTGGATCGGTAACGTATGCCAAACGCATCGCAATACAGCAGCGCTTCATCGCTTCAAACCTTCGCTGTTTGCTATCGTACGCTAATGAGTGTTGTTTGCATCGCTCACTACTAACGACAGCTGTGCCACCACCGGCCACACATCTGCCACCATCTGGCCATCGATACGCCGCCGGTGATTGGCCGGACGGTCGTCTCTCTATTCGAGCCGCCGCTCAGGCTGACTTATCGAGAGTTGGANGTCTTGAATTATCATTCATGGTACTTTTGTCTTCATTTAAAGTTCGACTCACCCGATACGACAATTGCAAGACTATGAGAATCATCACTATTATTATAATTTAGAGGTCGCGACCGAGTTACATTCATAGCGAGAATTAAATTCTACAGATTCACCATCTGAAAATATCAGAGACCAGCAGAGTCGGATAAATCTTATTCAAGACAATTGCATTACACCATTTTTTACAATCTTTAATAAAGTTGACTCCTATTCAAAAACATAAAAGGGAGCTCATTTTCAGGCACCGAATTTTTCAACCGATTACGACTGTGAAAATATGACGACAATAAATATAACCGTAAGGCTGCGAATAACTCTTAATTACAGAATATACCTTTCATAATTAATCATCCGCTATTCCATTTCTTTTCGTTCCCATCATTACCACACTAAAAATCTTACAACATTCAGTGCTTTCGGGGATGACATCTAGTAGGCCATAACTCTTCTAAGATAACTTGCTAACTTGTAAATTAAATTGCTGAATGGGTTAGCACTAAATACATAGACAAACTCACAGCCTTCTGCTCTGCCCGCGTAGTCATGATACAGAACTGAACTGATCAATAATATTTGTGACGAGCGGTGAGAATAGTTCAGTCTGTGATACAATTGCTTCCCGAGGATCTCCCTCGATCACAGTGTTCAGTAATTCTGGGTCGGATGCAACTTTACCGGAGGCTTCAGGCTTAATGGTCCGCTGCTTATTCGTAATTATTTTTGATCCCTTGCGCTGAAAAGTTGCAAGGGTAAGATGTTGATGAGAATGAATGCTAGACGTTGACCGCCGTAGGCGTTAGCTGCGCGGGTTAAAATTTTGAATATTATTCAATTAAATACAAATATATAAGCGAAAGGAACCTGGTAATGCTAAGGAAGAGCCAACAACGTTTTCTTTTATCAACGAATAACTTGGAAGCGAGAGTAGAATATCAGCATCGTCTTGGCAGCGGCTTTTACTGTATAGGGGACGAAATCGTGACTCCGTGAGAACCTACCTATCCCAACATAGATAAATATATTTGAATATTATTTTTAACGCGCCAATTGCGCACAAATAAACAGGTTTTTCTCCAGATTTCCCCAAAAAACTTTTCGTGCAAATTGCCGTGCAGAGAATTTATGCTGCGAAGATGAAGAGGAACTTCACTGGGGTCGGGGGTGCTGCTCGGTGTTCACTGGTGTGTGGAGCCCTGCTCACTAAAGATTTGTAATGCGGCGTTTCAGAATAATTTAGTTTGTAGTCGATCTGCCGACGGCTGCAAGGAGTTTGATTCTATTGTTCAGTAAATATGTATAAGTGTTTGTACACTAATTGGCTAGAAATTAAGTAGTTTAGAAATTAGAAATAAAATAAAATAAAGCTAACCGTTCATCTAACGTTAAAGGAGATCATCAGGGAAGACGTACGTGCCTGCTGTTATGGCTGCAGCGTATCATTGACACGCCGTGGCTTCTGAGTGTAAAGTGGACGCCGTTTTTCGTTGGTGATTAACGGCAATTTATACAAGGTCAGAAAACCTGTTTTCTCCCGAGTTTCTGCTGAAGTGACTTCAATGCTTCAAGATTTAAAGCTGCTGCAATAATGATGAAATTGGTGATGCATGTACCTAAGAAACAAAATTCGCAATGCACTTATTATTAATATATCACTCGCTAGTTTTATCATAATTGCATACAGAAATATTGTGATATGTGAGTGATGCCTTACATAGATTTCTAGCTTGAAGCTATAGATGCTTGGGTACTAATCTACTAATTTGCATATCTACTTAGGAAGAAACTGCCTTCTTGTTATCTCATAGAAAATCCTGCCGCATCTTGTGGGTTCGACGAGTTCATATCGATGATTGCTCATCACTCACAATTCGGTTACTTATTTTGATTGTACTTCCAGGAAAGCTGTATGCTATCTCTGTCTATGATCGGACCTGCACGATCGCTGAACTACAGCTTGTCGGCTGCGGCCTGTTCACTTGCTCCTGGAATAGTAATGGAGTTTTACTACTTGTTTCAGTTTACATTTTAACAGAGAAAAGCTTTTGTTTCAGTTTACATTTTAACAGAGAAAAGTTTTTACTTCGAAACGAAAGTGCATAGAATTGAAATTTTTCTTCATGACCGAATGCCGGTAACCGACGATACTGCCTCATGAGGCGGAGATCGCCTAATAAATCACACCAAGTCATTTGTCTTCATGTAGTCATGCCTCATGTAGAGAACTCTCCGATCATTAGCTCGCCTCCAATAGTGCCAAGTTAACACTCTTCGCTTAGTAGCGGGAGGGGTGCATGCATATTAGATGTAACATCAGCAACTCCTAATAGACCTCAATTAGCTATCGACTCATATCTACTGAACACTTTTTTTGAGGTCAGGAGTTTCTAGCAACTAATTGTTTCTCAGGCTAAACTATTCTCACCTACGCCGTCACAAATATCGCGTAGCTGATCAGTTCAGTATTATGCATGCACGGACAATATAATAGATTCATTCAATGACGAATAACAGCAGTTAATTTTTTACATGTATTTTTAAACTATCCGCTGTGAAATCTCAATATAAATTCGAGTTATCAGTGATAAGCAAACTTCTACATAAGGTCATCGGATTCATCGAATGCAGTGAGATTTGAGTGTAAAAACGTAACTGTTTTTTCTTCCCTATGGAAGAAAAGGAAAATGATTTTCCAATAAAACATTCCTTGATAAACAAGTTGCAGCAGACATAATATATTTTTGAATAGCTTTCTTACATCTTCCAAACACCAACGCAATCGTTTAAAAAGTTTGCTGCTTGGCAATGGGTTATTCCACATTCTCTTCAACTGACTCACCATTACTTGACAATATTAATGATAAATATGACGCGAATGAAGCTTGTGTTTGTCTCACAAAACATATTTCCTACACAGCAGATCGCGGACGTTTACTGGTTACGTATGGGTAGAAAAAAATCGTGAATGTAACTCAGTCTTCAGCGTCACCATGGTCGAAGCTACTCGCTCATTCAAGCCGTCACAATAATTCCCAAGGTCCGATGAATGAGGTCTGATGAATGAGGTCTGATGAATGAGGTCTGATGAATGAGGTCTGATGAATGAGGTCTGATGAATGATGGCTGATGAATGAGGTCTGATGAATGAGGCCTGATGAATGAGGTCTGATGAATGAGGTCTAATGAATGAAGTGGAAAGTGTAGAGGCTTGATACAACGATACATCATCCATCCATTCAGCAGTACGAGTTTACCAACGCTAACTCCTCATGATATTCAATGATCACGTTGTATGGTGGCATCAATTCCTTCTCAGCTTAATACATCGTCATTATGCTAGTATACACTGTACTATGCTGGATGTATTATAAGTATTATCAAGACAATATCAATGTTATTTAAGTTGTGGCGTTAGCTTGCATGCTTATGTCGGACTGATCACAAGTTGCAAATAACTACAGTGCTTACTAACTGCCTTACCACTGCCAATCATGCATTAGGAATAGGCCTTCTTGAGGTGCTTGTACACCGGGCCATTAGTGACAGCCAGTTAAACTTCAAAACACTCACTCATTACTTATTTTCAACTACCACCGAATAATAATGACAATGATGCAACTGGTATCTTGTAAATAAAGGGTATTGGGTGCTTAATTGTGGGTCCAATAGTGCCGGTGTACAACAAGAGATTTGTAGCCCTAGCATTAGTGGCGGTTAGCATTTGGAAGTTTTACTAGTCGCCACTAGTGTCCCCTTGTACAAAAAGTATGAGGCAGGATATTAATGCAGGGTTGCTTTTTAGCGCTTATTCTTCAATAGTGTTGGATGAGTTCTACGCACGTTTTGTTCTCTGCAAGGGATTAAAAGTGGCTACATATTGCCATGCGAACAAGGCAGCACCTGACTTTGTGCCTTGGCCTATCACTCATGACAGTGGTTCCCAAACTTTTTCAGGCTGGCGCCCCCTTTGGCTCCCTAGTGAATTTTTAGCGCCCCCCACAGACACATATAAAAACTTTCGCCTCATTCTTGAAATTTAGTACGCTGCAATTTCCAAAGATACAGGTTAAAAACAAATGTGTATTTCACAAATCGAACCCCATTTAGTGAACCAATATGTTTTTATGCTGTTTTAACTGTTTCAGCACTAGAAAGAAACCTAGGTCCTATAGTACGTCTCGGGCAAATAAACGGCCGGACTCGTGGCCGGTCGCACGACCAATCTCCAAATTAATCCCCCCGGTCGCACGACCAATCTCCAACCAAGTAATATCTCCCAAACTAATGAACGTAGTTCAATGAAACTTGGAACATGTATTCATCAGAACCTAACGCGGATTGTTAGCTCGTAAAAATTATTAAATTTTACCTTCATTCCTGAGTTATATTGCGATACAGGCCGAAATTCGCAGTGATCACAGAATTTTTTCCAAACTACAGAACAGATTTGAACGAAATTTTGAATATACATTCCTTACTACCAAACAGTGATTTTTTTAGCTTGAAAAAAAATTTTTGATTTTACCTTCGTTTGCGAGTTTTTTTTATTTCACCGTCATTTGTCGCTTAAATTCGCGGCGATCAAGAAATTTCTTCTAAACTACTAAACAGATTTCAACGAAACTTTTTATATAAATACCTAACCTCCCAACGGTGATGTTTAGCTCGCGACAATTTTTCTATTTTGCTTTCGTTCGCGAGTTATACGGATTTAGGAGGAACGACCGGCTTTTCTACCGGTCGTTCACAAACGAAGGTAGAACCGGTAGAACCGGTAGAATAACTCGCAAACGAAGGCAAAACGAAAAAGTTGTAGCGAGCTAAACATCACCGTTGCTGCATGAGGTTAGGTATTTAAATACTAAGTTTCGTTCAAATCTCTTCTGTAGTTTTGGAAAAAATTTCTTGATTGCACGTATTAAAGCACGTATTGCTGTTCAAATTACGAATGAAGGTGAAATGAAAAAAAAACTCGCGAACAAAGGCGCAATCGAATAAATTTTCACGAGCTAAGCATTACCGTTCGGTAGTCAGGACTGTAAATTCAAAATTTCGTTCGAATCTGTTCAATAGTTTGGAAGAAATTCCTTGGTTCCTGTGAATTTCGGTCCGTATTGCCATATAACTGCGGCAAAAACAAATGAAGGCAAATTCTAAAAAATTTTCTAAACCGTTAAACATTACCGTTAGGTCCTAATATACGTGTAATAAGTTTCATCGAGTTAAGTTTAGTAGTTTGGGAAATATTCCTTGATTATTGAATTTGGAAATTGGCCGCGAGTCCTGCCGTTGATTTGTCCGAGACGTAAACCCAGAAGAGGTTAAAAAGCAGATCTGGGTGAAAAAAACCATCGCTGGGAGTCATGTGCTGCACGTGTTGTGTACAAATCGTCAAACAAACTTTGGAACTTCTGACTTTGATTTCGGACTGCCTCCCCCCCGACCGCCCCCCAAACGCCCTCTTCTTCCTTACCGCCCACCAAAATTGTTCCACCGCCCCTAGGGGGGCGATATCTCCCACTTTGGGAATCACTGACTCAAGATTTAATGCATTTTTACTTTAGTTTCGGTTTGTTACGATTTTATGTGGTGGATACTGAAGCGAATAGAAAGAATCGCGATATCAATATTAACGAAAACTTAGCGCATAGGGGTCGGAGATGGCAATAAAACACTATTAATTACTGCAAAAATTATTTCCTTTATTCATGGATTTTAAGGAGAAAGTTCAGGCCGAAGTAGCCTGACTGGGCCGGGAGAGTTAGCTTGAGCCGACTTAGGACCCAACCACAAGTCGCGATAATGCAATTTCGTTCAGTGCTGCCTTTAGAAAAAAATGAATGTACAAAATATTAATCTTTTCATATCTCTTAAATTTACAAGAAATAATTATATTTAGATTTATCTCTTAATTATCATTAATCTATCACTCACATAATATTTGGTAAATTTATGTATTTATCAATTAGAGAAATAAATTAATTATCCATTCAGGGCACAGCCCCTTTATTGAGAATCAATTGCACGCCAACATGAATTTATCTACAAATTAATTTCAAGTTATAACTGTTAATAAAATTACAGAAATATCTCACTTGCACGGCAGCACCTTTATTATAGTTGAAGCAAGGGGAAGAGTTAAGCTAAGTCAGCTTCAGAAACAGTCTGGCAGGTGGCGGAGGATGGCGGGTGCTCCGGCCGCAGCTCGGGAGGTCATGCCAGGAGATGAGTTCTTAGCCCGTCATGATCGACGGCAGGCCTCACACGACGAGAAATGTGTAGGCACATTTCCATCACAGCCGTCGAAGATAGAGACGAAACGCTAAAACTGACGTTTCGGAAGAGATGGTATCTGGATGGGCTACTGGACAAGACTGGTGGCAATTAGCCCTATGCGTTGCAGTTTGGAACGTTCTAAAGGGAATCCCGAAACCGCGAGCCCGCAATAACCCAAAATCGCTAGGAGCGGTGCCAGCCAGTTTATAGAAATTTAATGCTTAATTTTTGCTACGAATATAAACCCGAAAATTATAGTTTTAAGGCCAGGTATGGTTTTGAGATACGAAAGAATTCTTAAACATATGTCTCGCATATTATCTTAAAACTACCCTATTTGCGACATAGCCCGCCGTGGCTAAAATTTTTATTACTATTTTTAGCTTCAGACTATTAAGGAAATCTACGAAATTTTAATGTTAAATTTTTAACGAGGACCTTAAAACTATACTATTTTCGACAAATATACCGATGATACAAACTTTTTTATTTTACACCGGTTTAAACTTCACAATAGGCCTCGTTTTTCTCGAAATTCGCGGCTCTGCCGTTCAGTTTGTCCGCTGACGCTGTGAGGTGTGGACGTGTGACGCTCCCGCATCCGCTGACGCTACCTCGCCTCGCCTGCCCCGTACTATATATCATATCCGCTGATTAATATTTTGTCAATATTTAATTCGCATTCAACTTTTGGAATGGAACAGAATATGCATCCTGAAGTCAATCTTTGAGGTAGCAAAACTATGAATTAAATTAATTGAGTAATGCGTAAAACAAAATTATTGAATAATCATAAGCAGAATTTAGAAATATTACCGCAACATTTTAATTATATTCCAGCCATGCCACCAATTGCATGGAATATGTTTGTTTGCTCCAGCCAAGCCTTTAGCCCGGCCACAGCACGAGTCCACCTGTTGCTCTGTTACCACCTGTTAATGACAGCCGTCCCAGCGGCGGCCAACTGCTGCCCGGCCATTACCATCCCATAAGTGACCCGACCCCATCCCCTAATTTACCCTCATTACCATTACCCTCATTACCATTACCCTCATTACCATTACCCTCATTACCATCCCCTCATTTACCCGACCTGACCACCGTATACCGCGAGTGATTAGGTTAGGTTAGGTTAACCTGTGATGAAAAATAAATGCTTGATAGTTAACACCAAACCAATTATAAGCCACTTCTCGTAAGAATAACATTACGATTGGTGTACCAAGTTGAAAACCTCGGTTGAGTAAGAGACATTAAAATTCAGGTGTCATTGATCAATTTATTTGTTCATTATAACATAACATAACATAGTGATGTCGGCGCTAAAGTGTAGGCCTGATGTGGCCTGTCGCCGATTCTTTTCCTTTTCGTGCCTTGTTCATAGATCTAAACTCGTGTCATTTGACCGGATCTTTTCATGACTGACGATA